>NC_072731.1:197589787-197768372 GCF_026930045.1 Uloborus diversus | reverse complement strand
TATATATATATATATATATATATATATATATATATATATATATATATATATATATATATATATATATATCGGCCAAAGGTGCGTATACGCACCATTTCAGTAAAGAATTTTTAATTAACGCTGTTTCTTATATTTTTATAAATTTAATTTTTATGCTATTTTAAAAAGTTTTGAAGGCATCTACAAAAATAGTAATTCATTTGGAGCAAGCACTTTCTTTAGAGAAAATTTCAAAATTTGCTTGTTTTTTACCTTGAAATGTCGACTGTCAAATTCGGCTTTTTGAAATTGTATAATTAATCCACTTGAGATTAATCACACGTTCGTATAATTATTCCAGGCCCCACAATGTATATCCGTAAAAATTTTTAGGTCCAGAGATTTTCTCTTTAGAATCTTGATCTGTAGGTGTTCTTATGTGAGAATATCTTGGGTAGACATGTTGAATCCTGCGCGAAATAATTTTACAGGCCATCAAAGATAGCGGCCATTTTGGTTCACTTGCTCATTACGTTTTTCGCAACGTGCGTACCTATAAATTTATTTTTAGTTTTGAACTGAAATTTTTAGGCCTTAGAAAGTCAGTTAATGTAATAGTTATGTCATAAAAACCGCTCTGGCTTTTTCCACAATTTTTACGTGAGGTATCTCTGACGTTTTTTGTTTAAAAAATTTTGGTTACTTAAAAGTGTACAAAAATTAATAACTCTTAATGAAACCAAATGATTTTAAAGTGTAAAACCTTTTGTGTAAATCAATATTTTTCGAGGTCACCAGCGCAGCCAGCAATATCTTCTGTAGGGGGTTTTTTGGTCAAAAATACCTTCTGAAGGGGGTTTTTTGATGAAAAAACCTTCTGAATGGGTCTTTTCGATCAAAAATACCTTCTGAAGGGGATTCTTTGATTGAAAATACCTTCTGAAGGAGATTTTTTTGATCAAAAATACCTTCTGAAGGGGATTTTTTGGTCAAAAATACCTTATGAAGGGGATTTTTTGATCAAAAATGCCTTATGAAGGGGAGTTTTTGATCAAAACAGCCCTTTCATATGCATAAGCTACTGTATTAAAATTTGCATTCATGTTAAAACAAGTGGCTATAGGGATTTTTCACCCCCCCCCCTCGCTCCACGCTGTTCAAGGTTATTTATCGTCTGCTATCAAAGTAATTGTTTTCGAGTAAAAATATTCCACAGTTCCAAAAACTTTTTGTTTCATGTTTTTCTGTGACAATAACTATTTTAGCAATGGCTGATATTTCTAAACTGAGTTCAGAAAGTTTTGGTAGGCAATTGAAGACATCTTGAAGACAGTTTTATCAAACGAATATGTAGTTTGTCAAAAGGAATCAAGAGAAAAATTATGTTCTTCGACAAAAACGAGTTCGGGAAGCTGCTGAAATACGCAAAGACGCAATATTGAAAAACGCGGCGAGAAAATATAGTGTGTCATTGCAGCAGCTAGTGCTATAAGAAATACACGAAAGGAAAAACGCTAAAAAAAATGGTAGAAAAAAATGCACAGACAAGTTATTTTGAAAGTGAAAACAATGTTTTAGAAGAATCAGAAAGTACTGAAGGAGGTCGAAATCAAGACGAAGTTTTTGGCAGAGTAGCAGATCTTAACAGCGATATGAATGTTTCTGCTGCGAATTCATATGCACATCCAAACTGTATAAGTTCTTATATTCGAAATATGAGCGAGAAACCAATACACAGTCTGCGCAACATCTATCCTCAAAATTTGAACTGTTTAAAAAGGCAAATGAAATACTAAAGCCTCTGTTAAATGCTGGGCATGGATTTATTCTTTCAGAAATAAAAGAGTTGATGCTCAATGTAGATGAAAATGGATTGGTTTTTATTAATGAAACAAAACTATTTCTCGTAACAACGTATAATGAAAGGATTCTTTTCTGCGCTTCCAAAAGAAAGAATGAACCTTTGTTGGGTTTTTTTAGTCATTTATCTCCAAAAGTACTTGCTGCTGCTTTTAGCTCACAAGAAACTGTGAAGACTGCAGAAAATCATTGAGAATCTTGAGAAAATCATTATAAGATGTTGATTTTAAACTACAAGAGAAGTTCTGCTAAGCGAGTAAAGACGGTTCAGGATGCTCTTGGCTCAAAAGATGAGGAAAAAAGTCTAATAATGATTAAATCGCTACGCACCAATATTGAAAGCTTGAAAACAGAGATTGAGTTTTTGTTAAAGGATGTAGTGACAAATCAGAACTGTGCAAGTGTTGGGAAGTGTTTCGTTCACTGGTATCACTTGTAAAACACTTGATTATTGCTGATCGCGAAGAAAATCACAAATTATACGTTCAAACTGTTGAATTACTGTTTCCAGTCTTTCGTGTATTTGATTGCATCATTTATCTAATATATGAAACATGATACGTAGAGAGGATAAGGGCGCTAGAAAATGAGTGTCCCTACCGGTAAGAAAAATTCATTCAAGGTAAATTTGTTGTTAAAATTCAATGCTGTGAAGCCAGAGATGAAATTGGAACAAACGATTCAACGGTCACAGAAAAGTGCCGGAGAAATTGCAGGGCAGACGAGAAAAAGTATGTTGCCGTGTGGCATTTAGAGTATCATGAAATTTTAATGATATGCAAGGTGTTTCGTGGTCTTACTAGTTCTTATTTAATGGAGCACTGTGAGAGTGTCCCGCATCCTTATTTTTATAGGCAATCGTAGCCAGTATTTTAGTGAAAATGTCAAAAGAATTGTTGATTTTATCTATCAACATGTAAATCCCTATGATATTTCTGAAACAGAGCAACTTGACAGCTTTCTCACTAAACAACTTGTGAATGGTAGTGTCAAGATTCGCCTTCTCAGCATCATGAATATCATGAATTATTGATCAGAACAGTACCGCCAGTTTAGACTGGATACATTTTGTTTAAAAAATTGTCTGATTTACTTTCCAAAGTCAACCTACCATGCTTTGAGGCACACAGTTCTTCATAAAATATCACTTCTAAGCTAATGGGAAAGAATAAACTTTAACAAGGGTACAAAGACATGGAAATAGCGAAAGAAAGGGGAGAATGCATTAAAAATACTTTAGCTCATGACTTGTTTCCAACGAACACATTATGTGATGGTCAGGGGCGTTCACAGAAAATTTGGGGTCCGTCACAAATGCCCACAAATGTTTCGGCCGCCCTTCCATATTGTTTAAGCACATATTTCTTCCCTAGTTTTAAAAATAATAGGCCCCCTTCAGGCCCGGGCCAACAGGTTTCTCTTCTCCCCCCCCCCCTTGTGCACGCCCCTGGTGGTGGTGATTCACCTACCAAGCTAGATTGCAGAAATATCCGTTCCCAGAACATTTTTTATTTAGCAAAGTATCCCCAATAAAAACTGCCTTCGTTATATATTTCATGCCACAAGTCCGCTAAATAAAGAAAACTTTTGGCGAAGTTAGCAATGTTCTGCACGGATTCATTCCTGTATGCTCTTTTCATGAACCTCATCCTGTGTTCGATAGTTATTTGCAGCATGTTGTGAAATAATCCGAAAAGATGAGAAGGGAATCAACTAAGGGCAGAACAAACATTGCTGTAATCGACAGAAAAACACCAGTACCTATGCAGGTAGAAAAATTCTGGTCTTCGGTATCAAATAAGGAAAATTTACAGTAGCACGCAAGGAAATAGAAGAAATGTCCAAAAAATGCTACACTTTCAGCTACTGCTAGTGGTTTAACAGTTAATGAAGAAGCAATCTGCAATACTTTTCATAGAAGATTTGAGACACAACATTGAAGAGCTTAATTAGAATAGCTCAAGAGAAGATGCAGATCTACGAATTTTTCCACACATAGACTGGGCTGATAAAAATTGCTCAAAAAGAGTGACTGCGGCATCAAATGATACAGACGTCCGTCGTAGTGCAATAACATGCAATGCAAAAACAAATCGTAACCTTTTTTAAAAGTAATTAATCTTGTATTTTTCGTTTATTGTGTTGTTGAAGAAACATGTATGTGATAAACAGGAGTTTAAAATGAGCATTTTTGATTATTTATTAATTTTTGTACCCTTTTTAGTAACCAGAATATTCAACAACAAATGTCGGAGATATCTCCACGTAAAATTGTGGAAACAGCTAGAGCAGCTTTTATGACATAATTAATACATTAATTGACTTCCTTAACTCCAAAAACTGCAGTTCAAAACTAAAAATAAATTTGTAGGTACGCCCGTTGCGAAAAACGTAATGAGCAAGTGAACCAAAATGGCCGCTATCTTTGATGGCCTGTAAAATTATTTCGCGCAGGATTCAACATGTCTACCCAAGATATTCTCACATTAGAATACCTACAGATCAAGATTCTAAAGAGAAAATCTCTGGACCTAAAAATGTTTACGGGACTACATTGTGGGGCCAGGACTAAATGGGTTAAACTTGTAAATTCTATAGACAAATAAAAAATAAAAATAATGTCATAAAAAATCTTATAAATCGTTATTCAAATTTAATGGTGCGTAAACGTACCATTGGCCGAATGCATGAACAATAAGCAAAAACTTAAAACCTAGTTTTTATGCAAGGAATCGTACTTTTTCTTTCTTTCTTTTTTTTTTTCTTTTTGAAAATTGTTGTTATTTCATTTAAGTTTGTCTAATAGATGTGTCTAAATCATGTGTCTTAATAGATTTGTATATTTTTTTTTCAAAAAAATATGCTTATGGCAATAATAGTCACGATTTCCAATTTTCCGGAACCGAATTGAAAAGATTTTTAGGCATGCTATCTCTTTCTGGATACCATTCTCTTCCCCAAGTAGATATGTACTGGTCTTTAGATGAGGATAAAAGACTGCCAATAATTTGGAAAAGCACGAGTTCGAATCATATTTAAAAACATAAAACAAAATATCCATTTATCCGATAACTCTTGCCTTGGTAAAACAGACAAGTTTGCTAAATTACGCCCATTTTTCCCGCATATATAAAAAAAAGAATCTACAATTTGGAATCTTTTCTCAAAATTTGTCAATTGCCTAAGAGATGGTGCCTTATTTTGTAGGGAATTCATCAAAAATGTTCATAAAGGGAAAGCCAGTAAGGTTTGAATTCAAACTTTGGTGTTTGTGCTCATCAGACGGATACCATTTCCAATTCCAATATATTTTGATTACTGTTTTTCTTCCTACAGTTTATTCAAAATTCTGAAAAAAAAAGTTTTTTTTTTTTTTTTTTTGCATCTGGAACAGCTCGCGAAAATCACATTGCTGAAAGCGTATTGGATGACTCCAAAAATATGAAAAAGAAAACCTCGGGGTTCCTATGATTTTGCATTCAACAAGGATGCGAAGACATTGGCTATCAAATAGAACGACAATGCTGTAGCAACGATTGTTACCAATAATGGGACCGTTTTGCCAATTGTAGATGCCAAACGTATAACCGCAGTGAACGAAAGGAAATTTCTATTTCACAACCGAACTTTATTTTGGACTACAATAAGTATATGGGAGGCGTCAGGCGTTGACCTGCATGACAATGCTATAGCAAATTACCAGATCAGAATTCAAAGCATAAAATGGGGGTGGCCATTATTTACAAATATTATTTATAGTGTGATAGTGAATTCATGAAAGCAACATAAAATTGCTAATAACACTAAACTGCCACTTACAGACTTTAGGTGATACATAGCGATTGCCTTATTAAAAGCTGAATTCAAGGACAAACTATTTGGTGAAAATACGGTACAAATAGCACATCCAAACAAGGGTCGTCCATCATCCACAGCTCTACCGAAAGAAATACGGACTGATAGAACTGTACGTAATATAAATGAACTCGAAGAAAAAGCCCGAAGACGATGTAAAGTGCTCAAAAACCACGTGATTTATTTGTGCCTCAAATGCACAGTCCATTTACATCCAAAATGCTTTGAAAATTTTCATTTCAAAATGTAAAAATTCGATTAAGAATAATATTGTTAAACTGAAATATTTGTTCATTGATTTGGTCAATGGTGCGTATACGCAACATTTTATTTTTTTAATTAAAAATTATTTTTTATGCAAGAAACTTTTTTGTGTCTTAATGGATGTATTTCAAACCCAATTTTAAGAAAATATTACCACATTTTATAAAATTTCCATGCTCTGCCTGAAATGGGTTAAAGGTGTACACATTTTAAGGATGTATATTAAATCATTAAAAAAAAAAGATTTGAAAACCCTTAAAATAACCAGCGCTCTTTCATTTGCATTTCAGAAACCACTAATGCTTTCTTTCGTGAACAAAAACATTGTAAAAGCTTCAAGTTCTTGCAATGCTATAATATTCTAAAAGGCATTTTTTAGTGTCTGCAATGTCTCAGCATCAGTACATGTATTTGCATTTCCTTTTTTCTCAAAGGGTCATAATGACATCTACCCACACATTTAGGTGTAACCCTCCTTTTTTTTTGGGGGGGGGGGTAAAAAATCAATATTCTTGAAAACTGTATATTATTAAATGGTACGATTATTCAAAAAAGGTCAAGGAAGGATTAAACTTTTTATGGAAATACAGAAGAGCAGTTCTGAAAAAAAGAAAAATTAATTTGAATTCTGAAATTTTGAATTCAAATTATGTTTTTCGCAATCACGAGTTGCGACAGGACCCTACTCACTTGTTCCTAGACACGGCTCCTGTCCCTCCAAGCCTACCCTTCCTCTTGAACGGAGACGTGTGTATTTGTTGTGTATGTGTATGCTTTTGTGTGTGCGTAGACCCGTGTGTATGCCCGTTGGCGTGTGTGTGGGTATGTGTGTAAAGGCGCGTGTGTGTATGTGTGTGAGTGCGTATGTGTATGAGCGTGCATGTGTGTAGGACATGGACGCCACCGACAAGGACGCCACCAACAAGTTACCGGGGGACGGAGTCGCGCCTGCAGGCGACGGTGGGGGTTGAAAAAGGCACGGACATCAAAGACGGTCAAATGAGAACAATAAGCAATAGTGATTGCTCAAAAAGTTTGTTTGCGGTCACAAAATGACCCCTTTCGTAATCCTAGTGTTAAACGAACGACAAAGTGAACATTTGTTCTTGGAATTAACTTAAACAAAATATAGTTTTGTTTTTTTAAAAGAAATATTAACATTATAACTAAAAGTCATTAGTAATAAGTCGATAGCACCAAATTTAAGAATTTCCGACTTTCGATATAATTCAACTATAGTTCATAACATTTATAAAAATTAGATAATAGAAAAATAAATACATTTTGTTGCTGACAGGTCCCAGCAAAAGCCTTGTAAAAGTTTTAACTATTTTCTAGATTAAAAAGCAAAATGATTTGCAACATTTGAAACATTTAAACACATGAAACATTTTAGAAAAAGTGTTGTAAATGTGTTGATTACGCATGTTGTATTTTAATAATTAATCACCATGGAAAAAAGTACTTAAAAAAAAAAGTTGGAATTTTATGATCTTGAATTCAATTTATGTTTTTCGCAACCAAGAATTGCATTCGGATCTTATTCGTTGGGTTTCTTGTTTCTACTATTAGTCTTTTATCGCAACCATAATTTGAATTTAAGACGTCAAAATTCAAATGAATGCCAGGGGCTAGATGCTGGATGTTGCGTGCTGGACACTGTTTTCACGTATAAAGGATTGTGCTTTTATTTTCTTAGTTTTTATGCAAGTATTTTTAGTAAATTTTTAAAATATTGTTATTAAAACGTTCTTTCTATAGTGTTTAGTTTTTGAAAAGTGTCTCATTTTGTGTTTTAAGCAAGGAAGAGAGAATTTACTTCTCTTTTAAAAATTTTCTATGGCTTTTGCTTGTTCTCTGTTAGGCTACATGCTAGTTCTCAACTCTGCCAAAAATATGAAGAAATTAAAAAAAAAAAAAAAAACGCATATTGGACAATATCTGTAAATATACAGGAGAATCAACAGACCTTTTAATATTCTATTACAGACAGAAGTCATGCGATAGCCACTAAAAAGAAATAATTTTAATCATCAAAAAATAATAATAATAAATAAATAAATAAAAATAAAAGTAAATAAAAATAAATAAATATATAAATAAATAAATAAAACATTGTCCGCACAGTTTTTACGTTAAACTAGTGTTCGCCAAGTGGTCGAAATTCGACCATATTCATAAATGAATACTTAAGAAAACTTGTATGAATTTAATTATTTCCAACATTTTTATTTCTACTCTTACTCATGTATACTGCATATCTAAAAATATACAATTTTCATACGGACACAGAATACCACAATAATAATTTATTCCAAGGTTTTAACCATTTTTTAAAAAATTTGAAAAAATTTAATATTTTTTAAAAACTATTTTAATCGGGGCGCAGATTGAAATTATTTTTTTGGCATCAAAAGCTATAAAATGCCACTCATTGATGCCATTAGCGCACAGCGCAAATTATCATAACCCGAAAACACGGTTGAGAGCAAACCGTAAATGTTTAGGGCGGCAATGGAGTCGCGCGCCAAAGTACATCACTTATAACGTCATTAAGACCACGACTTATTTCCAAAATCGGACATTCAAAAAAGTTTAAAAAAACAACTGTGGAGAAAATAAAAGTTTTTTCTGGCTCAACATTTTTTTTTTCTTATTCTATCTATTTTAGTGACTAAAAATAGTACTTTTGAGTGAAGGATACAACCCCATTGAGAAATTGGTGTGGTCGACAAATTGCTGGCTTGAATAATTTTATTTTGGATATCATTTTGCTTTGTGCTAACCCTTTGCAAATAAATATTTCCCTACTCTTTGTTTACGTATGCAAAGGAAATACATTATTCGCGCTGGCATTGGAAGCAAAAAAATTGACGCTAATGGATAAAAATCACCAATTATCCCATTTTCGAAATCTTCCCGAATGAAATGAAACATCAAAACTCAATTTATATGTAAAACTTCTGTGTGAACAATGTTACTTATAAAACGTCTACTATTATTGAGTAAGTTGCTTCTTCGTCATTAGAAATATAAATATCTAAGAATCAAATGAACGAACTCTACTCGCGTCAACATATAACTGTCCATTCAAAAACACTGGGCGTCGTAATAATAGTACATTTTTTTTAAAAAGGTCGACTTTATGATTTGTTTATGGTTAAGGGCGGTGCATAACTGATGTCACACCTTTCAACATTTTCGACCCTCTGCCCCCTTTATCACAATGTTTAGCACTTCACGATACCCCCCCCCCCCTTCCCTTTGTCACATGTCACGCTGTATTTCATAAACGTTATAATTAAAAAAAGCCTTGTTATCACGTTCACCCCATTGTATGCCCCTCTTGTCATGTCTTTCCTCTCCCTTGTCACAAACTGTTACTATTTCGTGAACCCCATCTTAAACCGAGACTTCATTCGTGGACAGCCCCTATTTTGTGGCAACCGTATGCAAATATACATTTCCCTTCTCTTTGTTTTCGTATTTAAAGTAAAAACATTTCTCGGGCTGCAATTGATGCCAAAAATTCGGCGCCAATAGAAGAAGAGCGCCCGCCAATTTAACAATTATCGAAATCTTTCCGAATGAAATAATCTTGCAAAACTCAGATTATATGTAAAACTTCTGCATGAAAAATGGTTCTTTTAATAAGTTTAATATTAATGAGTAAGTTGCCTTGAACTCTGCCGTTAGAATTATTAAATTCCAAACAGTCAAATGAACGAATCCTACTTGTTACATTAAAAATTGTCCATTCAAAAACACTGGACGTCGCAATAATAGTGTATTTTTTTAAAAAATCGTGTTTGTGATTTGTTTGTGGTTTAGGGGAAAACTGAAAAATGCACTTTTCAAAATTTTTGATCTCTCTCCCCCCTTTGTCGCAAAGTTTCACACTTCACCATGCTCCCTGTTCCCTTTGCCACATGTCATACTTTTTTTTTATAAACTTTCCTACAAAAAAAAAAAAAAAGGCTTGATGTCAGATTTTCTCCATTGTATGTCCCTCTTGTTATTTACTTCCTCCCCCTTGTCACGAACGGTTAATTTAATGAACCCCACCTTAAAGAAGGATTTCATTCGTAGTCAGTTCCTTGCCAATAGACATTTCTGTACTCGTTTTTTTATGGATGCAAAAGAAAAATATTTCTCGTCCTGGCATTGGTGCCAAAATGGATAAAGTTCGCCAATTTCACAATTATGGAAGTCATTCTGAATGAAATGATGCCACAAAACTCCCTTAATACGTAAAACTTCTATGCGAACAATATTTTTTGTAAAAGTAGAGATGATCTTGCCGTTAAATATAAAATTTCCAACAGTCAAATGAACGAACTTTACTCACGGCAACATATAATTGTCCATGCGAAAGCACTGGAGGTCGCAATAATACGCCAATTTTATCAAAAGTTTCACCTTGAGCTCTGTTTGTGGTGATAGCAAATGCAGGTATTATTGGGAGCTGGAACTGAAAGTCGTCCCTCAATCCGTAAAATAATTTATCTAAATATTAAAATTGCGAAAACATAACCGAAATGAAAATATTTAAATGCCCGTAGTTACACTGTAAAAAAAATCCGGAAACGTTTCTGAGTATATCGTGCAGCTGTGGTTCATGAAAGTTTCAAAAACGTTTCTGAGTATTTCGGAATCCTCTTTCTGTAATGTCCAGAAACGTGTCTGAGTATTTCGGAATCCTCTTTCTGTAATTTTCAGAAACGTTTCTGAGTATTTCGGAATCCTCTTTCTGTAATGTCCAGAACGTGTCTGAGTATTTCGGAATCCTCTTTCTATAATTTTCAGAAACGTCTCTGAGTATTTCGGAATCCTCTTTCCGTAATTTCCAGAAATGTTTCTGAGTATTCTGTGCAGCTGTGGTTCATGAAAGTTTCGAAAACGTTTCCGAGTATTTCGGAATTCTCCAAACAATTTTCAAAAACGTTTCCGAGAATTTCGGAATCCTTTTTCCGTTATTTTTTCTAAAATATAATTCTTTATTATAGTATTGCATACCATATCAGTTTCAATTCTTTCATATCTAAGAGCAATAATACAAGCAATTTTAGAATCATTCGTGGATATTTTTTTTTGGAATTTCTAATGACAAATAGCATGGTTAACAGCATAACATATGCACAGTTATAAATTTTTGAAAAATTATGAAATAATCTAGTAGTTTCATTCCTAATCACAAAATCGTCGGGGAATTGGAGTGGGGGTACCTTCTGAAAAGTGGGGATTGTTTGTTAAACAATCTTAAACTTCAGTTTTTCTCTCAATATTTTCAAGACAAAACTATCAACATATTGTATTTTTAATGCAGAACTTAAAAACATATCTTGTATCAAACTTGATAGCTTTTATCTTCGGATAAAATTTGACAGGACTTACCTACCCTTCGCGTTCCTAAATTCGTTCACCTCAAGTCAATTTCTCTGACGAACAAAGTGTACCGAAAAGTACCAACAGAGAAATTGATGAATTTAAATATGACACCAAGTCCCCCTGCTGGAACCATTCGGGTTGATTCTTCTGTTCTTGCCCTTTTCCATCTCATCACAAATATAAATACTTATTCAAAATAGGTTACTGATTTTATTTTTACAGTGTGCGCAAAATGCATTATATATTTTATTTATTAAAACATTGAACTCTATTACATGATTATTCCATTTCATATATACAAGAATACCCCCCCCCCCCACCATAAGAGTGATGGTGCACCCATAAAATGCTATGAAGCGCCCACCCCCCTTGAAAAAGCAACATCATATACATTATAAATCAAAGTATCATATACATTATAAATCAAAGTATCATATAAATTATAAGTCAAATACTTTAATATGGTGTAAAAATACAAAATTATTTTATTAAGTCTTTTTTTTTTTTTTTTTTTGCTTTTGGTAAAATTGAGGCTCGTAAAACGAAAAAAATGAAGACACTTTTAAATACATATATGTATCTATTTGTTAAATAAATTAATACACATTTAACTAATTTAAAGCGTTTCGCTAATGCAAATATTTAAAGAGATATCGTCATTTAGATAATACTGAAGCACTATGTTCCTAATTACAAGAGATAGTTTTTTTTTTTACTTCATGGGGCATTCCAAGGTATTTTTGACATTTATATAGAGTCCGTAACGTGACCTTTTTTGCCATAACTTTTTAATTTACTGTTTGATTAGCATATTATTTTATTTTGATCTTTTCCTACCAACACACCAGCTCAAATTAAAATAATTTGCAAATCTAACGGTAAATTAAAAAGTTATGGCAAAAAAAGGTCACGTTACGGACTCTACATAATGTCCAAAATACCGTGGAATGCCCCTCATACAATCTAGCTACACTGTTTACAAGAGAATGAAAACATGCAACCTTAAAGGCGAACTATCAAACCTGACAATTTGCATATTATAACATTTAATTCATAATGCTTGATACATAAATGTTCAGCCAAATATTAAATGAGATTGACACATAAAAACAAAGTACACAATAACACTTATTTAAATTTTTTTATAATCTTCAATTCATAAATTTTACAGAATAAAACTAGACACACTTGCACTTTAAATATGTGTTCTATATAATGTAAAATATTTTCAAATTGCAATAGTTCACAACAAAAAAATAATACTGAAGAAAATAGTTTTTTTTTTTTTTTAACGAGATTTATATGAACTAAATCTCTTTAAAGTAATAGAGTTGCAAAGCGACTTACCTATTCGTCGGTGGTGGTCTTTTGCAGGCTTTGGTCACCAAAAAGGTGATTTTTATGACAGAATAAAATTCTGCCAACAAAAATTACCCATTTGGTGTAGAAAGAAGAAAAGTATCCAAGAAAAAAGTGAATTACCTACACAAGTTATGCGACGCAATGAATTTAGATGGCGTCCTCTCGGCAGTTATTTGGTTTTTAATTTCAGTTTGTATTCCTTCCGCGAGCATGCGTCGAGAATTTGCACTTCGTACTTAAAAATAAGTGACATAGCTTCAAATTCAATCTCATGACGATACATATGCAAGAAAATATAAGACTTTAAAATTATCTTCAGTGAATTCATGCGAGGAACAAAACTTCTACTAATCCCCTTGATGAGTGTTACTTCGCATACATGAGTCAGCACTTGTTTTCATTGCGTGCTTTCGAAAGTTTCAGTTTAGTTTTGCTGCTGGACTATAAAATTGCCGTGAGAGCTGCGCATGCGTCGACTCTTACTTTCTTGCTAAACGGGAAACGTTTTTGATTATAGCAGAAAACTGCGGAGGGCGTACGAATCTGTGTATTACGGAAAACTTTTTTGTATATTCAGAGAGTTTTCCGAGATTTTTTACAGTGTACCCAAAAAGCCTCATTAATAAAAACAAATGCAAGTATTTCATTTCTTTACGCTCAAACGAGAATTGGAAAGACCGCAATATTATCCAGTAATTTCTTCACGCTAACTATATGTCGCGTGAAAAAGCAAATAAAAATGAGTTTTCGCTAACTTTTAATTGCTTCTAGCGCTGTTTCTAGCCAACATAGCAGGTTTGGATTTTCGCGCGGAAAACCGGGTAAAAAGTGTTTTAAAGCATTTTTCGCGAGCTTTCCAACCATACCACGCTTGAAGCATTAAAATGCATTTTTCGTGTAGAAAAAGCGGTTTAAAAATGAATTAAAACTTAATGTTTCACGCTTCCAACAATGTATTTCAACAATGGAAAAGAGATAAAATTATAATTTTTCAGTTTTTCTAACTAAAAAACGCTTATAACTTTTTTTCTAGTGGATTTAGGTTATTGGACCTTGGGCGCCTTGACAATTTTTTCGTTACGAGTTTTTTTAAAGACCTTAAAAACGTATCAAATTCGAAAAAATTACCATCCGTTCGCGTAGAAAGAGCCATTTAGGACGGAAATGCGTTTTTTATTAATATATCCGTTAATTAGCTTTCGATTTCAAATTTTTACTGATGACACTAAAACTCTGCAATAGCTACGGAACAAAAAAAGAATGAAGGAAATCGGTTCACAAACAGAGGAGAAATCGGTACCGAAAGAAAACGGCTTGCCTATTAATATATAAACATATAAAGAACTCCAAATTTCGCTTCATTATAGTCGCTGCCAAAACTGAATTAAAACTTCAGAGTGAAACTATAACAATATTTATTTCAGGGAAAAATCGAAGTCGAAGTGATTGTGGGGCGAATGGAGAGGAGTCAAAGGTTTTTCAATTTCGCTCAAAATCCGTAACTCTGCCAATGTTTTCGGAGTCGTACCTACTTATTTTGGGCTAAAGGAGTTTAAGTGGGGGTCTAAGTTTTTAAAGTTCCAAGAGTCGGAGTCAGTCACTCTCTCTTCTTGTCTTATTTTATGCTGCGGAGTCAGAGTCGGAGTCCGACTAATTATGTGATTCAGGAATAAGAGTCAGAGTCAACAGCTCAAAAAATTATAAGAGTCGGAGTCAGGGGGAGTTCATCAAGGGCTAACTAAAAAAAACTTAACATCAGCGCTTACGGGGAAATTCAAAGCTAATGTAAATCCTGCACTTAGAGGCGAATTTACTTCAATCAAAAATTTTGTTAGAAAAAGCTCTTGATGAAGAACATGTATAGAAAATATCTTTTTGTTTTGAACCGTTTTCCGTTCAATTTTGAAAAGTTCAAATCCCTTAACGTTATTGCCTACGGGCAGTGGCGTAGCTAGGGAGGGGCGGAAGGGGCGGTCCGTCCCGGGCGGCACTTTTTGGGGGGCGGCAATTTCACACTCTTGATGCGAAAAAATTTAACGCTTTTTTCCCAATAAGGAAATTATGCCGATGATCTATAACTGGAGGCAAAAAAAAAAAAAAAAAAAAAAGAAAAGAAAAGAAAAATAGGTCTTCGAGTTGTAATGTTTTGGTGCAACTATGATAATTAAATTACTCTTATACAAAACATGTGTTTTTCTTGTGGATATCTCAGCACTATTATTTATTTTTTCTCTTCCTTCGTCTGAAGCTACACACTGCGGGAGGTGGTAGTGTAAAGTCAAGGGACCATGATATTTTCCTTTTATTGTTAAGGTTCACTATTGCGAAAGAAACAATACACTTCATAACGTTTCGTTATATGATGAAGCTATCACTTTATTTAAAAAAAAAATTCCTTGGAGAAACCACCTTATTAAAAAAAAAATCACTTTTTTTTAAAGGAAAGTGACAATAAGAGTAAAAGGTGACAGGTCTCAAATGGTGGGCGATTTCTTGCTTATTATGAAATATGCATTATCTGTTTCAACAACTGTTTTTTATTGGTCACTGATTACAAAATTTTCACTAAGACAGAATGAATTTTATGTTCATTTTAAAGAAACATTTATTCGCAACTCGAATAATTATTGCTTGTGTTACTGTTTTATATCCACAAAATCTTTTAAACAAATGAGTTAAATGATTTTCAGTGAGAAACTCATTTAGTCATTCATTTTAAGGAAAGGTTTTTAATCAGTAAAATTTTCTCTAGGCAAAGGCTTTCACATTTACATCAAAAGTAATGATTTTTGATGCTCAACTTTTTCTTCTCATGAATCACAGTATGGTGAATCGAATGTAAAGGGTCCTCTTTATCTTATCGTCCTCAATCAGTGAAAAATAGAATAATCCAAATTTGGCAATTTTAGCAGTACCAGATCTAGGGAAGGAAGAGGGGGTGAAATCTTGCTCGTACCCTAGGTGGGAAGTTATAACTCTCCCTGAGAAACCAAATTGACCCGCTGAATAAGCGTTTCTAAAACTTAAAATTAGGAAAATTTCCCTGACCTATAAGATCTTTCCTATACTGTCACAATGCTTAAAATGTATTTTCAGGACTTGAATTTTGAAAAAATTTCCAGAGGAGAACCACTAACCATCCCATTCTCCTTTAACTTCGCCAAACATAGCCTACAACAGCGTTTTGTGGGGCTCCATTTTCAATCCTCCCCCTTTTTCGCTGTCTAACGTTGCCAAAGAAAGCTTTAAAATGTGTTTTAAGGCCAGAGAGTTTTGACCCACCAAAAACAGCTTAAAATTGTTTTCTTAAACCCTCAAAAAATGTCAAATTTTTCGGGAAGAGCAACTGAACCTTCCTATTTCTTAACGTCGCCAAGCAGCCCAAAAGTGCAGTTTTAGGCTTTGAGTTTCGAAACATTTCTAAAGGATAATGCCCACCCCATTCCTTCCCATCTCATCTTTTAACCTATTATTGAGTTTTTAAAACTTCAATACCAACAAATTCCTGAGGGCGGTCAAACTCTGACGCTTCTTGTAACGTGATTAAAGATAGTCTAAAATGTGTATTTAGGACATCAACTTCGAACTTTAAAATTTCCAGCTCCTCCATTGTCTCCAAAAATAGCTTAAAGTAGGGTTTTTGAAAATTGAATTTCGGAAAAATTCTAAGGTAGGGACCCCAAATGTGCACGAAATCACCTAACGTCATCACAGATCGCTCCAAACTTCGTTTTTTAGAAATTTCTGAGGGAAGATCACAAAGCTTTTTTTCTCAGTGATGAAGAGTTGAAAATGAGCAAGTTTCGAAAAAGATTTTGGGTGTTAAACCTTCCTCCGAACTCTCTCTCATAACGTTGTTCGCCAAACAACAGCTAAAATCGCGTTTTTAGGACGTCATTTTCAAAAAGTTTCAAGGGGAGAGGGAAAACCATTTGACTTCCCAACATTTGGGAACTTATGCCGTCAAAGATAGTCTTTGCGTTTTTGAAGCTCCGGCATCGGAAAATTTCAGAGAGCTCCCGAACGTTCCCTATTCTCTTTAACGCCATCAAAGATAGACTAAAATTGATTTCAAGTTCAAAAATATTTCGGGAGGAAAGTCCAATCTTTGTTGGAATTTGGGGAGGCCCTTACACCGATAGATAGAGCCTACAGTTACGTGTTTTTCAGTTTAGTTGAAAAGCTTTCCGTACAGCGCCCCCGAACCTTCCCAAGTGTCTTCAAGTATTTATAAACAGCCTAAAATTGCTTTTTTTAACATCTCAATTTCGGAAAATTTGCTTGAGAAGTCCCGACCCCCTAACGTCACCAAAGAAAGCATAAAACTGATTTAAATTTTGGGAAAAAAAAATCTGGATTGAGCTCCAAGCCCCTTTTCTACTTAAAGCTTCCCTAGCTTACTTAAAATTGCTTACATTTCCGAATTTTGACTTAACTTTCGGAATATTTCGTTGGGGATCTGAGTTCTTTTTTTTTTCTTTTGCAGGAAAATTACGAAAGAAAAAAGATAAGTTTCTTTTCTTCTTTTTTAAAATCTTATTAAATACTTATGACTTTTTAATGTATTAACTACTTTCCATCAAAGGGGCGGCAAACTGAGAAACCGCAGCCGGGCGGCAGAAAGTGTAGCTACGCCACTGCCTACGGGGAAACTGAAAGTCGATTAGATTCCGAATTAAAGGTGGATTTACTTTAAACAAATTTTGTTGGAAATAGCTCTTAACGAACAACTTCCGACACCTACTTCGAGAATTTTAAGGCACCTAACTCCGACTCCTGTAGCCGAAAATTCGTCGGACTCCGAACCTAACTCCGTAGTTTTCGCAAAAATTTAGACACGGAGGGGAAATGACTGACTCCGACTTTCGGAAATGTAAAGTCTTTGACTCCGACTTCGACGCATTTTTTTCCGACCCCGCAAACATTGCAGAGTTGCGGACTTTAAGGGAAATTAATCGATTCTAACTCCGAGTCTTTGAATTAAAAACCTGTGACCCCCGAATCTGACTCTTTCACCAGAAATAAGATTGACTCCAACTCCACAGCCATGGTTTTTACTTTGAAATAGTTGTTAATATGATTTAATTCGATTTTCACGCAAAAGTTTTAACCTATGTATGCAGTGTTTGGTGGAGAAATTCGGAGTCCTTTATGTTACTACATAAAGATATGAGCAGACGATTTTTTTTTATAATGAAAATTAATTCTTTAAGTTGAAATATTGTTGTTTTTTATTTATTTTAAAAGTACATTTTTAATTTTTAATTACTAGGCAACAGAGGAAAAAGAAACGATTTTTTATTTTTGACAGTTTATTTCTTTTAATGAGCTTATTATTTTTAATTCTGTTTTTTTTCTTTTGGAAAGCAATTAAAGATACTTTTTACGGAAAAAAATATTGCTGATTTGTTCCAAAGGTGTTGCTTTTTTTTTTCGTTTATTAATTTTTTACGCATCTATTTCTTCAAATGAGCGATGCATATTTCATTTCTAGAAATAAGGTTAAAATGGTAAAAAGTTACGTTTGAAATAATTTCCGATTTTTTGCTTATTTCAAGAATATTGAACAGATACTAAATAGTCGATACTGGTATACGGGAAAGTATGCTCGTTTAGTTTCTGACGGAACTTCTTGTTTTTGAGAAAGAAATCTTAATTTTTAGTGTGTACTAATGAGGATCTCTTTGTTTTATTTTTCGTGGAACATCATTTTTCTCTTTTTTGCATGATTCAGGGTTAAGAAATTGTTTCAATCAATTTGAATTTTAATTAAAATAATTTTAATTTTAAGGAACCATCAGGTACCCACTCCTCCATTTAATTTGAAAATAAAAGAATCTTAAAAATTTACAATTGCTATTAGTACTATTTTTGGCTTTTCTCTTGACGGTTTAAAAATCTTAGATACAAACTTAAATTTAAAAAAAAAAAAAATCAGGCACTGCCAGATGATTTTAGTTTTTCCATAAAAGCATATTAATGGTTGCAAAATAATAATAAAAAAAACTGCCTATACAGCCAAAATAAGTTCTCTATTCAGTAAGTTACCGCCCTATAGCCAGGGCTAAAGCAGAAATACATGAAATACACCGCCAGCTCAGTCAATTCCAGCCGAGGACTGCAGTTTCGTGCTTATTAGCACTCATCAGCCCGGCATAGGACTAACCGAGCTGGAGGTGGAAAACCATTTAAGGAAGCAAAGAGTGCCAAACAAACTGGTAGCTAATATAGTATTAGCACTGACCAGACGAGTTTTCCACCTCCAGCTCGGTTAGTCCTATGCCGGGCTGATGAGTGCTAATAAGCACGAAACTGCAGTCCTCGGCTGGAATTGACTGAGCTGGCGGTGTATTTCATGTAAGTTCTCTATGTTTTAGCATATCGACGTTGCAAGATATCAATATTTTCTGTTCGATGTATCAGTACCATCGAATTTTGAATTTTGATGTTCAATAATTGGTTAATTGTCCATGTTTTAGAACAGCGATACTTTGTAATTGATGTCTCTTCTGAACTCTCTTGTAACCGCGACTGTATTCTAAACATTTGGTTAAAACTTGATCGCTATTGGAAATCTAGGACAGTCAGGAGAAAAAAAACTCTCGATTAGTCTTTTGTTTCTTTTTAAAATGTACGCAAACAAAACAAAAAAATAAAAAAAAAAAAAATAAAGAAAAAAAGAAACGAAAAGAAAATAACGAAGAAAAGTCTTTAAAATTAATAAAAATGGCTACCATTTGAAAACATAATAAAACATTCCTTTAACAGTTGTAAAGTAATCTCACACACACAAAAGATTTATTGTTTTACTAGCTGAGTCGCCCAGCGTTGCACGGCGTATTTGAAAATAAAAGTTATGTCAAATGTCGCTTGTTCAACAATCGGTGTTAAATAAGATAAAATATAGTGTGACATTTCTCGTCGGAATAATATTGATAGTTCCTAAAAAACCCGCCTGTCCCTAAAAATTGCGATTCAAATGAGAAAACTTCGTCAAAATACCCGATTGAATAAGGAAAAATATAGATAAAAGAATCCTTTGAATAAAAGCAACAATCCCACATTAAGAGTCAACAGACCCTTTGAAGCCTCATTAGAATTAACAACAGCCTCCCAAAATCTCGTGTACAATCTCGGCATAAGTGCTTAAAAACCCTTTATTGAGTGAGTACAATAGTCTTTAAAGATTCCTATCAGAGTACGGACCACATACCTTAAAAATACCGATTAGTCCCCCTAAGTCTCCATTCAAAAGAGAAATATATATATATATATATATATATATATATATATTAGGGTGCCCCAAGATATAATGGCGAAAAAAACAATTGTGAAATCGAATACGCATACCCTCCTGTACGGTGACCACAGTGGAAAGATTGCTAACTGTATAATTCCTTACTACACGCGGCATCAATTTATTTAAAGCAGATATTTACAACAATATTGGACAACAAGAAACATTACTGTACATATTTTTAATTAAATGTTTGCTTTTTGCAGTCAGGATGGAGCTTCCGCTGCTCTTGAATGCAACGTAACACAGATTGTTTTTGTTCCTCATCAGCTGTTAGCAAACCATGAAAGTCCTGCATCATTTTTACCGCTCTTTCAGCTGCATCGTTTACTGCTTTAAGCATTGAGACAGTCTTTTTTACATCAAGGAATGAAATATTATTGACCATTTATTAATAATAATTTATTAATAATAATTGAAATATTATTGACCATAAAAGCTGGATGAATTTTTGTAGAGCAGCTTTTGAGATAATTGGGTCCACATTTTCGTACACTTTTATCAAAAAGCACAAATCTTTGTTAGGTGCTTTGACTGCCAAAATGCATTGAAGCCATGATTTCACGTATATTGTCACTACAAACAAGCAAACATCAAACAATGCTTCATTTTCCTTCGTATCTAATTTTAGTTGTGAACTAAATAGTAATAGTTTATGGAGTAAATCGCTTAAGCTATCCATCGAGCTTCGTGCATGGCTCCCGGTGGTCTTATTTTAAATTCATTTTCTGTATCTCCACCTAAAAATATGATAGGCAGTTCTATCAACTCTTGATAGTCATCCCTGACCGTAATATTAGTAAGTTCAACACGGTAAAAGTCAAGTAAATTTTTCAAGTTAGGGTACAGTTCGGAACAACTCCGCAGCTCCTCTATAGCACTGTATTTTAGTAGGATAGATCAGTTCATATATATATGATGGCGGCAAGCAAAGAAAAGCATTTCTCTATCAAATTTTTGCTCAAGAATAGCGCAAGAACCACTTAAAGGAGCTGTAGTATCACAACAGAGAGTTTTAAATTTGTCTTCGAGATTCCAAGTTAAAACTGCCTTTCAAACAGCCTTTGTTTGTTCTTTTCCTGTGGAATTATCCAGTTTAGACTCAGCAATGAATTGTTCGTCACATCCATATAAAATAACTATAGATAAGCGATCTTCTTTTGATTTTTGAGCACTCAAAGCAGGCAACAGTTTCATATCCCAAGGTAAATTCACTACAGATGGTACCTCGTACTGAAAACCGATTTTTATTCTTTCCTCGTTCTCCTTCCACTTTTCAGTTCGAATTCTTTGAGTTGAAGATTTACTTATTGGAAATTCATCAATTTTACACTCAAGTGCAATCAATAGTAGCTTCAAGAACAAACACATAATCTCGTATACTTGGTCACCTGTCCAATGCAGCAACTGTTTTTGGAGTAATAAAATCACTCCTCATTACATATTTACTTGTTCCAGGTTCTGATAATATTTGTTCCAGGTTCTGGAATACTTGTTCCAGTTTCTGGAATACTTGTTCCAGGTTCTGGAATACTTGTTCCAGGTTCTGGAATACTTGTCCCATGTTCTGGAATACTTGTTCCAGGTTCTGATAATACTTGTTCCAGGTTCTGGAATACTTGTTCCAGGTTCTGGAATACTTGTTCCAGGTTCTGGAATACTTGTTCCAGGTTCTGATAAACTTGTTCTAGGTACTTTTCTCCGCACGCACCCCACCTCTTAGCCGAAGGCCTTAGGTTCCACCGCCCGGGGGGTCCGCGTAGCGGGCCCCCCGCACGGCTGAGTGCGGCGGTCGATAGTCGTATCATGCTACGGACGCTCTTGGTACTTATTGCGCCGGGGAAGGTCCCCGTGCTGGGCGTCAGCCCAGCTGGGAGTTTACCCCTTAATGTGTGGGTCTTGCTCACCGTGAGATACGGTATATCTCCCCGTACCTCGTTAGGTTCTAGGTACTGATTTATATGTTTCAGGGAAATTTTCTGAATTAATATTTTCACTAGAGCTCGAAGAGGAATCTTCTTGTACAGGTTCATACAATTCCGATGATGTTGAAGCGGAATCGTATTTAATGCGCCTGTTTTCCTCTTGGACAGCTCAAAGTCGAGCCTTTTCCTCTTTGTCGGCCAGTTTTTTATCCACTCCCCCTAAAGTGACCACGTCGGCCGGGCTCTCTTTGGAGTTGCAAGAAAATCTCAACTTCCTCTATTTTGATTAAGCGAAGTGCATCAGCATGTGCAATATTGAATAAATTGTTTAAATTACTCTCAAAGTCTTGTTGACGCTGCCTGAATACTTCTTGCAGTTTCTTTGCATTTTTTTTGTTATTCTCTCCAAATTTTATTCAGGTTTTTAAGTTTATTCCCACAATTTGGCAACGATTTGGTGGGAATGCGTGCCTTTTCCCAAAAGATGATGCATTCCCGAATAGCGAGATTTGCACTTTCACTGATGGTTAAATTTATTTCTCGAATGTTACAAAAAAAAAAAAAAAACAGACAGAACTTGTCCGTTTGAGGGATATTTCAAGCCCGTAGTTTGGTGTTATACGACTCCTATTAAAAATATCTTTTTTTTTTTCAAACTTTGCAATTCCACTGCCATGTTTCGTTCCCTATGGAAGGACTATACTGCGCTCACTGACCAGAATGTATTCGTACTGACATGTTTGACGGTTTGAAAATTGCCACGGATAGCCCCCCCCCCCCCCCCAACATATGTTTTTCTGTTTTCATTTGTTTACTGTGCGCTATTTACAGCTGTATTGAGCTTCGCAAAGTATCGCGTCGCCAGCGTTCACTTGCTTATGAATACACGTACTATTTACACGTTTAGGCCTTTAGGCGCAAGTCGGCACGGGTTACCGTGCTTCAAATTGCATGAAACTTTTTTACAACGGTTTTGATATAAAAGGAAAAAAATAAGAGGGTATGCGTTTAAAAAAAACGACTTTCATTTTTTTGGGACACCCTAATATATATATATATATATATATATATATATATATATTTTAAATTCATTAGTATGGTAAGGACATCTGTTTCTAAATATTCCTCTAAGAATAAGAGTTACAATTTTCAATTAGCGTCAACAGTCCCTCGAAAAATATCTGAATAAGGGAAGTATACTAAAAATCCCTTTCAGAAAGATAAGAAATTTTCAAAACAACATTAATAGTCTTTCTTTTAATTCCCATCAGAATTGGACAAATAAATTCTAAAACTTTCCCTTTGAAAAAATTCTCGTTACGTCTGTATTAGAATGACGACGTCAGTTCTTCAAAATCCATGTCAGCACCAATCGTTAATTATAAGCGTTAACGGCAAATCTAAAAAGTCCCGATTAGAATAAAGTGAATAGTAAAAGTGTCCATTATACCCTAGTCAATAAAGGGTGCATATCGGAACAAATTAGGGACTAACTGAATTTTGGCAGCACTACCCACTGAGGGGAGTATTTAAAAAAAATTACCGCCTTATTACTTTTAACCTATGTTGGTCAAACCTCTCTTATGGTGGGTCAAATTTCCCTACAGCGGGGTGGTTTGTCCCAGTTTGGACATTCTTAACAAATTGTAAATTAAAAAAATGATTGTTAATTTAATTAAAATACAGCAATGTAAAAAGTCGTTCAGATATATTTCCTTTCAAAAAAAAAGTCAACTGGGAATGTTTCTTCTGGAAATTCTTTTCAAAAAAAAAAAAAACCTTTGTAAAAAGTGAGTCAAACCTCCCCAGTTTCCCCTAAGTACTTCAACAAATCGAAGGAGATTTCACGTACTAGTCAACAGACTGAGGAAAGTTATTAATAATACCCATATATAATAGCTGATGATCGAGTAACGCGCGTGTTTCAGCAATGAAACTCGCACCAGGGCATGACAATTTGGTAACATGTTTTGGTAATGTTTAACATGCAGGGAAAGATTTTATTGTGACAAGACTGAACTCGATCCGGTAACTTAACTGTTTTACTGGTAAGACTGTGCCATTTCAAGGGAATGAAGAAACGAAAAAATGGTTAATAATAACTGCTACCTACTAGAGTTCAGGATTAATCCACTGGAGTTAGGGTTACAATTTCAACCATCAAAGTATCACCAAACTGGTAATTGCTTCGTTCAAATGTGGAAGCAGTTTTCACCCATCATACCTTGACTGGCGATTTTCTAGTTATAAATAATGTTAAAAACACAGATACAGCTGAATGAAAAACACACACCAAACCATAAGAATACACCGAATGAATTATCAACGTTTTGACAAGTTTTGTTAGTTGGATGGAAATGAAAGAAATTAAAAAAGAGCAATGTTGGACAGGTACTTTATATAAAAGATGAAGGAATAGAGAAGGAAGAGAAGCGAAGGAATAGAAGGAATTGTTTGAGAATGCATAATAATGTGGGAATGATCTTTGTGTATCCTGAAGAAGAAGATAAATGTTCTATGGATTCTGATAAAATTATTGAGCAGTTAAAGAATTCAGAATTGTAGACAGATGGCTCAGGAATTAAATATCATTGTTTCAGACTGCTGTATTAGCTGAATAACTGTTTGGAAGTTGAAATTTACCAAGTTTAATTGTTTTGGACTTTTGGTCCTTCCATTACCCTTAACAAACACATAATTTTTATGCTTAAAATAGTTATTTTTTAAAACTAGAGGTGAAATTGTAATGATTGAACACTCCCGTATGTAAAGAATAAATACCTTTGTGCTGAAAAATTAAAATGTCAGTAATCCAACGTTATTAAGCACAAAACTTGCTAATGATTGCAGACACGTGTTTCGGTGTTACAAGGAACACCTTTTTCAATGCAAAGAAGTGTGAGCTTTTGGATGAAAAGTCATCCGAGAAAAGCAACACGGTGGAACAGGAGGTAGTATAAATATCAAAAAATAGAAATTAAACAAAACAAAAAAGATAAAGTGACACATGGAGACAAAATTTATTATATAATTCCATCAGGAAAAAACCGTTAAGTAATAAATTTTAAAAGAAAACCCATAAACAATGCAAAAAGTCCAAAAATGAAACCACTCTGAATAAATTAGCAATAAATTTACCAGCGGGAAAAACTATGTATGGAAGCAATGTATCAAATGGAGAAATGCAGAAAAAACAGAGTGAAGGATAAACATATTGGAATTAGTTAATCACAAAACGAAATAAGAAAGCAAAAAATGAAAAAATAAAAGTAAGAAATGTACGACGTTTACATAAAAATAATAGAAAATCTAAACCAATTTTAACAAAGGAGTCCACACAGAGGAAAAATAGGGAATTGCAGTAAGATCGTTAACTAAATTAGAACGGTTCCTCAGGATGTGAAAAGATTCCCAAAAATCAAGATCCAACGAATTGGGGCATTTTTGGATAATTTGATAAGAGTTAAAATCAAAAGAGTGATTCGATTCCCAACAGTGTTGAGCAATACTGGATTTATTCAGCTGTTGTTTTCTCACATAGCTTTGATGTTCTTTTAACCGAAATTTCAAAGAACGGCGGGTCTGTCCGATGTATCCGAGTCCGCAATTGCAAACAATTTTATAGATCCCACAGCAATTAAGAGGGTGAATAGAATCTTTAAGAGAAGAGAAAGAAAGTTTATTAATAGGAGAAAATACCACTTGGAATTGGAATCGCTTCAGAATCTTAGCAACCTGAAAACTGATACCTGGGAAGAAAGGCAGAACAACTAAATTCTTAGTGTTAAAAGTTCTATTAAGAACAACATTTTGAGATTTTTTGCAAAGTTTTTTATAAATGGAATCAACTAAGGTGGGCGGATAGTCTCTATCAACAGCCACAGCTCTTATATAGTTAAGTTCCGCATTAAGAAGCTCAGGTGAAGAACAAATATTCATTGCACGATAAACATATGTGTTGAAAGCTGAATATTTTTGATTAGGAGGGTGAGACGATAATCTATGTGGGGGTAAGGAAACAGCAAAAGGTTTACGATAAACCGTAGTTTCAAAACCGGACTCAGTTCGAGAAACGAGAACATCCAGAAATGGAAGGCAATTATTCTGTTCTTTTTCACAAGAGAATTGAATATGAGGATCAATGGAATTTAAAATGGATAAAGCATCATCAATGCTTAGTTGACCGTGGTTCATAAGAACAAAACAGTCATCAACATAGCGAACATAGAATTGAAACTGTAGTTTCTGAAACAACTTGACCTCAAAGTAATGCATGTAAATATCACTAAGGATGGGGCTAAGTGGGTTTCCCATTGCCAAACCATCCAACATAGTATAAAATTTACCATTAAAAACAAAGGAACTTTGCCTTAGACAAGTATGAGTAAGGAAAACTAAATCCTCAATTTCCTTAGAGGTAAAATGAAATTCAGACAGTCTACTCTGAAGGCATAACAATGAACCCTCGACCAGAACGTTCGTAAATAATGAGTTCACATCAAAAGAAACCATAAAAGAATTATTTGGAACGCAATTCTGAATTTTTTTGACAAACTCGATAGAGTTTTTTACAGTGAATACATTATTACTCATAAGAGGAGAAAACACATTTGCAAGTTTTGTGCTTAATAACGATGGATTACTGACATTTTAATTTTTCAGCACAAAGGTATTTATTCTTTATTTAGTTGGCTTAAACGGGCCGTACGTTTGCATTCTACTTTCTTTTTTCTTTCTTCTTGCCATGAATTTTGGTTGTATTTGTTGTATTTGGTAGTTTTGAATTTTGCTTCATTTTTGCCTTGTTACTGTTTTAATTTGATTTGTATTTTTGATAATAATTTGTTCTTATGTACTTTGTTATTTTGTTTTTGGAATGTCTCAAATCAATAGGTTTTGCAATCTTCGTATTAAGAAGTTTCGCTTTTTGAACCACTTAAAATTTCTTCAAGAATGTAGGCGCAGGAAAGTTATTCCGAATTTTATTTATTTGAAATGTAACTTACCACGTTCTGTAAAAATTGATAAAGTTATTTTTCGGTCGAAATTGGCTCTACTTAGAGCTTCGATCCAAGAAACTAGGAAACGCCTCTCGTTTATTGAACGTGAGCTCTATGATTTGCATCTCTCTATTTCAAATTCTATTTCTGATTTTGATTATGTTGATAGAACTTCTTGGTCTAGAACCCTTCGTTCTACGGAGAATCATCAAGTTGTTTTGAAAAAGAAATTAGCTAAACTTTGTAGAAATTCGAAAGTTGTTCCTTCGGAAAATTTACCAGTGGTAAATAAAAATGTTGTCGTTAATATTTCAAGTGTTCCTTTAAATAGTTCTCAAATTAATGCTCTAAAATGCAATGATAACTTTGCTCTGGCGAGCAAACCTTCTTTTTCTAAGCTTATTGCTCCTATTGAGAAAGCTTTTAAATTTAGTGCCTTATCATCCAATCAAAAAGATTGCGTTAGGCATCTTATTGCTTCTAATGTGGACTTTAATTCTAGAATTTCCAATCCCGTCTTTACTAATACTGTTCGGCGTACTGTAAAGAATTTAACTTCTAATTCAGATATTGTTGTTACTAAAGCTGACAAGGGTGGTCAAATTGTTGTTCTTGACAAATCATCTTATGTTGACAAAACTAATGATTTGATTTCTTCTGGTCCATACTTAGAGATTTCTAAAGATCCTAGTGAAAATGAGTTAAAGACTATTTCTTCAGCTGTCAAGTCTGTTCAGTCTATTCCAATAAATGTTAAACGCTCTGTTATTCCTTCTATTGCTAATTGCGCTAGATTTTATGCTTTACCCAAGGTACATAAAGCTGGCATTCCTTTCAGACCGATTGTTTCCAATATTGGTACGGCTTCTTATAAACTTGCAAAATATTTAGTCTCTGTGTTTTCTCCTCTTATGAGTAATAATGTATTCACTGTAAAAAACTCTATCGAGTTTGTCAAAAAAATTCAGAATTGCGTTCCAAATAATTCTTTTATGGTTTCTTTTGATGTGAACTCATTATTTACGAACGTTCCGGTCGAGGGTTCATTGTTATGCCTTCAGAGTAGACTGTCTGAATTTCATTTTACCTCTAAGGAAATTGAGGATTTAGTTTTCCTTACTCATACTTGTCTAAGGCAAAGTTCCTTTGTTTTTAATGGTAAATTTTATACTATGTTGGATGGTTTGGCAATGGGAAACCCACTTAGCCCCATCCTTAGTGATATTTACATGCATTACTTTGAGGTCAAGTTGTTTCAGAAACTACAGTTTCAATTCTATGTTCGCTATGTTGATGACTGTTTTGTTCTTATGAACCACGGTCAACTAAGCATTGATGATGCTTTATCCATTTTAAATTCCATTGATCCTCATATTCAATTCTCTTGTGAAAAAGAACAGAATAATTGCCTTCCATTTCTGGATGTTCTCGTTTCTCGAACTGAGTCCGGTTTTGAAACTACGGTTTATCGTAAACCTTTTGCTGTTTCCTTACCCCCACATAGATTATCGTCTCACCCTCCTAATCAAAAATATTCAGCTTTCAACACATATGTTTATCGTGCAATGAATATTTGTTCTTCACCTGAGCTTCTTAATGCGGAACTTAACTATATAAGAGCTGTGGCTGTTGATAGAGACTATCCGCCCACCTTAGTTGATTCCATTTATAAAAAACTTTGCAAAAAATCTCAAAATGTTGTTCTTAATAGAACTTTTAACACTAAGAATTTAGTTGTTCTGCCTTTCTTCCCAGGTATCAGTTTTCAGGTTGCTAAGATTCTGAAGCGATTCCAATTCCAAGTGGTATTTTCTCCTATTAATAAACTTTCTTTCTCTTCTCTTAAAGATTCTATTCACCCTCTTAATTGCTGTGGGATCTATAAAATTGTTTGCAATTGCGGACTCGGATACATCGGACAGACCCGCCGTTCTTTGAAATTTCGGTTAAAAGAACATCAAAGCTATGTGAGAAAACAACAGCTGAATAAATCCAGTATTGCTCAACACTGTTGGGAATCGAATCACTCTTTTGATTTTAACTCTTATCAAATTATCCAAAAATGCCCCAATTCGTTGGATCTTGATTTTTGGGAATCTTTTCACATCCTGAGGAACCGTTCTAATTTAGTTAACGATCTTACTGCAATTCCCTATTTTTCCTCTGTGTGGACTCCTTTGTTAAAATTGGTTTAGATTTTCTATTATTTTTATGTAAACGTCGTACATTTCTTACTTTTATTTTTTCATTTTTTGCTTTCTTATTTCGTTTTGTGATTAACTAATTCCAATATGTTTATCCTTCACTCTGTTTTTTCTGCATTTCTCCATTTGATACATTGCTTCCATACATAGTTTTTCCCGCTGGTAAATTTATTGCTAATTTATTCAGAGTGGTTTCATTTTTGGACTTTTTGCATTGTTTATGGGTTTTCTTTTAAAATTTATTACTTAACGGTTTTTTCCTGATGGAATTATATAATAAATTTTGTCTCCATGTGTCATTTTATCTTTTTTGTTTTGTTTAATTTCTATTTTTTGATATTTATACTACCTCCTGTTCCACCGTGTTGCTTTTCTCGGATGACTTTTCATCCAAAAGCTCACACTTCTTTGCATTGAAAAAGGTGTTCCTTGTAACACCGAAACACGTGTCTGCAATCATTTGCAAGTTTTGTGCTTAATAACGTTGGATTACTGACATTTTAACTCCCGTATGTGCTCTAATTTTTATATAATTTTCCCTTTTATAGTTTCGCTGAACTTTTGGAGAGAACATGATGCGTGAAAATCATGTCGCAAAAATGTCCTTCCGTTACCGTTTTTTAAATTTGATTTTAAAAAAAAGCTTACTAAAAATTCTTGGCTTTGACAATTTTAGCAACTTACTATGATGTGTATAAAAGTCTATGCATCAGTTTTTGAAAAAAATATGTACTTGGATATGCTCACAGACACAAATGCATCGATTGTTTTGTAAAACTGTCCTTCCGTTACCGCTGGAATTTACCATATCTTTTAAACTTAACATATTTTTAATCCTTATCATATGATAAATGATAAATTACCTTCAAACATTTTATATAGTTAATACTTTTATTCTAGTTTGAGCAAACATGTAATTTTTCTTCATTTTTCTTTCTTAAAGCTTATTGGGTGCTTCTCACGTCTGATATTTATAATTTGAAAAAAAAAAAAAAAAACATGCAGCGTAGTTTTTGGAGCAGTTTTCAAGTTTTGCAAAGATTTAAACACATATTTAATTATACAGTCAACTTTACGTGTAGAACGCGTGAGAGGACGGCAAGCACTTACTTGTTAACGCACTAGAAACTTTCTTCTTACCCCAGTCAATAAAATTTTTCTGTCGGTTGTCATTAGGAACAGGCTGTATTTTTGTCCGTAACTTGTACCAAATGAGAGAAGGCTTATCTCAAAATTCCTTCTCCCCTTTTGGCCCTCCAACTAGCACCCCCCTCGAGTTGGTTTTGCACGCGTTTCTAATCATGAGCATATCTTCATCATCGTTCACTCGACATGCATAAACATTACACTATTCTGTTTCTAAATGCTATTCTTTAACCTGAAGTTTTCAGGAAAATTAGTATTCGCTCAATAAATTGTTAAATTATTAAACAGTTTTTATTTTTCAAATATTTATTTTCTATTAAATTTAGAACGCCTACATTTTTGATAATATCTCAAAGCATTTGCAGAAAATTAAAACACATTTTTGGTTATGCCTTTTGGGTAGTGCAGAATGCAGTGCAATGTGTACTTAAATGTGACTAATTTTCGTTAGAAACTTGACTTGTTTAAAACTTAAGATTCATTCAGGGGAACATTATTACTGGCCAAGTTTTCAGATACTTTTTTTATTGATAATTAAGAGTTATTGACACTGTCAAAAAGGTTTTTTGCAGACATATCGATAACGTGTGCAAAGTTTAATGACGATCAGTTGAGTAGTTAAGACTTGAAGAATTACAAACAAACAAATGAACAAATCTGCAAACAAACAAACAAAGTCACTCTCGCACTTATAATATTAGTAAGGATTACGAGTATTGTGAATTACATCTGAAGCTCATTAAAAAAATAAATAAATTCCGTGTTTATTCATAATAAATGCTTTTTAAAAAATATTACCGGTTTAATATTTATATATTTGCCAACGTTGAAATGTTGCTACATATATATCAATGTAATGAGTTTCAAATAATTTAAATCATTTTCAAGCGGAAACAACATTCCTAAGGAAAAATTAAAAGTTTTAAAGTTATTAAAAACTCAAATATTAGTTCATTTATTCAAACTAATGTCACCACATATTGGATGAAGACAAAGGAAGAGTGAGAATGACATGACACAAAGATTTCCATATTGAGTTCTTTTCGGTCCGTTGCCAATAACAAATTTCAAAATTTGGTCCTAATTACTAAGGGACATCTCTAACGAGCACAGGCGTTTTGGAAATTTAATGAGCTTCAGTGATGGATAACATAATTGTCCCGTCAAGGACGGTCATCCTTTTTCTTTTTCTTACACAGACACTTTCCCCATCACTAAAACGTTACAGCATAAGAGAGAAAAAAAAAAGTAAGACTTCAAATTTCGGAAATTATGCAATCGATTCTGAATGGAGAAAGTTAGTTTCATGGAAGTGGCTTGTTGACTTGAAGTGAAGCAATGAGTAATTTCGAAGCGATGAAACGGAAATTCGTCGAACTTGAAATTTTAGCGAAATATGTTTCACTTGGAATGACATAGAATTGTAACCAAAACAGTAGATGTTGTAAACGTATTATTTAATTTCGAAACGTGTCATAAAATTTAGAAGTATCACTTGGACCTCTTCCTATCTTTTTATTTCTACACGTTTTTTTTTTTTTTTTTTTTAAATCCAAAGTGTTGTTGTTTTTTTACGCGAATTAAGTGCTTGTTTGCTGCTTCTAACATGAAACAATAACTCTAATAATTTCATTTTCTGTCATTTCTTACATTCTTTTCTTTGCTATTAATGTGCTTCGTTCTTTTTTCTGCTGATATGTATGGGAATTCCAACTATCTTATAATTCCGTTACATTGTACTAACGAGTAATCCTACATTAGTGTGAATCACCGATTGGAATAAAATTTATCGTGTAAAGTATAATGAAATAAATCATGACTTGTCCTCACATGCCCCGCCTTTCCCCTAATAAAAATGAAAGTTATTAGCAGAGCTTTAACTTCTAATGTTAATTTTTAAAAGTTTGCCTCATGTTAGGAGCCTTTTCTTAATTACAACTAAACCCTACCCAAGTGAATCACCGATTGGGATAAAACTCTGCATAGAGATAGAACACTTTAAAATATTGAGCCCGCATTTCTTTTTTATGGCAACAAACACTTAACGGAGTGAAATTTATCCCTAAATGTTGGATAATTGTGATGTTATACTCTTTTATTTTAAATTTTAATTACAAAATTTAAATAATGATTGAAAATTTTAAAAAACTAAACAATCTAAAGTTGACGTGTTTAAGTATTTTTCTGAAAATACTTTTTAGGTAAACCATTCAGTACCTCTCTAATATGGGAACATGTGTACATCAATTTTATTCGAATCATTGCAATATTTTTTGAAATGCAGCAGTCACGCTGAACGCGCATTCGATTGGTACTCCCTCTGAAGAAATTGGGGCCAACATTACCAGTTTACATGGGTAGCACATGTGTTCCGAATTTCGTTCGATCCCATGTTTAACGTTTTGAGTTGAAATGGCCACAAAAAATCAGTCAATTGCATACAGACATAGACAGAATGTTTTGAAAAATGGTCAAACCAGTTTGGGCACAACTTAAAACTGTTTAATCTGTCAAAATATGAAAAAAATTACGAAAACAATAGTTTCTTCTATACAGAAGAAGTAATTATGATAGCGAATGATTATCATTTTTCATTTGACTTCCAGATCGTTAACATTTTGTCTAGAGGTTTCTTGAAGTAAAAGTGAAGCACTAAGAGTTCCGTGGCTCAAAACATATAAGACTCGCTGACCTAGAAAAATGTGTTATAAGAGGGGGGGGGGGATTCGTGACAAAATTTATGTTGTTATTCTAAGCAGTAACAATTTTCAAGACATTTAAATATTACTAAAAATAATATATATTCTTAATAACTGAATTAATAATTAATGTACTGCATGCATGTTCAAAAAATGTTAATGATGTCTATTTGCACAATTAAACAATGATTTAGCTCTACAACATCTTAAATCCATACCACTAGGCTCGAGATAGTTTCTTCAGCATTTACGTTTAGGTTCTATTCGAGAGATAAATGTGATGTAGTTTTGTTTGAAAGCTTAGTAAATTAATACTTAGCAAATAGAAATATTATGTTATCTCTACCACTTCAAACAAGACATAGATTCAAACACTAGATTTGAATTGCTTTGGTTCTTTGATCATTTAATACGAACTAGTTTTATGTTTCTTAACTTGTTGAAAGTTGTTTCTGTGTATGAGATAGACTGAAAAGTAAAATCTGGCACATATTACTTTTTATTAGCAATAAATACAGTTCCGTTTCGTATATTTTCTTCGCAGGCAGCTGAATTGCACAGAATTTCCAGATTGGGTAGGATAATTACAGTTTTCAATTTTTACTACCTTCAAAATTTATTGTAATTAGCTTAATTTTTCAGATGCTTTGCGTACTACTTTTTGAATTTATTGTGTTTTACATGGTAATAAAATCAGACAGGTCATGGTTTTTTAAAGGTTTTTTTTTTAAATACAGCTATGTGCTTAATGCATAAAATTCGACCATTTCTCCCTAATGTTTCATTTTACAAAACTACACGTAATTTTCAAAAGCATTTTCAAGAAACAAACATCTTTTTAATTTCGTCCGTAATTGTTTTTTGTCTTGATGTTATGTCATTTTTCTCGAACCGTAAGTTTTCGTACCACATCAAGCACAACGCCACGGTAGATCCCCCCCCCCCTATCCAAAAACAAGACGCTCTTGAAATAAGAAATATGACAGATTTTTTTTTTTTCAAACACACTCAATGTATTTCTTAGAAAAAATCAAGAATTAAAATTTGAATTACATTAGTTAGCATGTAAACCAGTAATGCAAAGTTTCAGTGTCTATCTTTTCGTCTTTGGTCTTTTCCATAAAAATCTCATTGTTGAATCGAGGACAGTCAAACTTTTTCTTTAAATATATTTTATAAGTTTACCCCAGGCTGCATTTGGACAAGAGACACAAAACTAGGAAATCTATTTTGCAGGTAAGCTTCAGCTATACAAGCCACCAGCATCGAGCACAAATCAAGGTTAGACTTAAAAGCACGATTTCTTCTGCAATTTGATCACGCATGCAGAGTTCAAGTAGTTGGTCTGGCGACACATATTTCTAAAAGGTTATAAAGGTTATCAAATGTTTTCACAAGCCGCTATTACATACAACAAGACCTTGAGACGTTAAACCACGGTGTGCTCCATCTTTTCTTTTCTAGACAAACCCTATCTGTTTCGGCTTGTCACTTGTCTGAAGTTAATCTCTTAAATTTGAAAAATTGCTATTTTTTCATATTTTTAAAACTGCATCACATTTTATTTCTCCATTCAGATGAATAAGATATAGGGAACGAGAAAGAGAAAAATTAATTGGAACAATTACTTAAATTAATAAGTATTAGTCTCACGTATACATGTAAAGAAAAAACAATTCAAAAGATAATGTACATCTAGCTGAATACCGCCATAATTGAATGTTCTTAACTTTAACTTTTGTGGCAATATTGCAATATAAACGTGTTAGACTTAGAAATAAAACACAGCCACAAGTAGTCAAATTTGATACTATAACTCATTTGCGCATATTACCCTGCTTCGAATTCCTCTTAGCACTTCATTACCACCATAAAATTAAAAACTAAACACCTGCGCTTTTGCCGGTATTGAACTGGATGCTCGCTAAATTGAAAAAAATAATCACAACAGGAGATAGGTATCTTTGCTCCCTTAAGGACTGGATAAACTCACCAGTACTAGATTCTTTGATATTATTATATGAAATATCCTCAGGTAACCGTGTCTCTACAGGCCATTGGTTTCGAGAGAAATACGGGAGAAAAGTAAAATGTCAAACCCGATGTACATGGATAAATTTCTTTAGAATAACCATGAAAATCAGTATTTTCAGAAGTTTAAATAGGAAGATGTTGAAGGGATCCATTGCCCACATCGAGGAAAGTGCTTTTCGTGTTTCCTGATTGTCTCTATTTTTCTTATAGCGGATGTAACGTCATACTTTTATCTCGCTCTTTTCCCGGAAACAATGGGTCTTATAAAAGCAGTTCTTAGTGGAGTTCTTTTGTCCTTCAAGTGTGGAATATAGAATTGCAGTTTATCCGATCTTGATGGGATATCTTGTAAACCAGAAGCACATACCAACAGCCTGTTCACGACATGCAGACTGATAATTTACGTATAACAAGGACGAAGCAGCAGTCCTTGATTCCATAACCGTACTGTCGGAACATGCGTGTAGTTCTGTCTTAGCTCTGGTTGGTACTTTTCTGAATCTTAAGCCCGCTATATGGATAGAAATATTTTTTACAACAAATACATAAGGTAAAATGAGATGAATCTGAAAGTTTTCTGTTTGTATGCACAATATTTTCATCCCAAGACCCAAAATGCCAAGATGGATTTTCACTAGATGTGGAATGGGACCACACGACAACCACACGAAAGGGTGGTTGGGATCACACGAAATAGAACTTATGGACGGACCCACGAAACGGACCTCACGAAAATTGCTCGCGGACTACTAGTTTTCCTTATTTTTAAATAGCCATCCTGTTGTGCATATTCAACAATGTAAAATTTAACTAAATATGGGATGACGTATGCAAGTTGACGAGCTCTTGCACAGTTCTTCCCCTTCTCTTCCATGTGACGACGTTGTCTCGCCGTCATATATTGATATTCAAAAAGCTACAAGCATCCTACATGGGGAAATATCAATATCTTTGCAGTACCACTAGTCGTCCACGAACCACAGGTTAACTAATTACTGTCTTAAACCACATAAAAACCAAACATAAACGTTACTTTAAAGCATAGTTAAAACAATTGCCTTTACAACAACGGTTTATTTAAAAATCATTCTGATTCGCATTTTTCTTTTTTTAAACCAACATTCTGATGATTGGGTTAACTGTTCCCCATTTCGCAGGTTAGTTGTCAATGCATACGTTTTTATTCACATTTAATTTTGATCTTTTCAATTTGAGAGGGAAACATGACTTCTTTGTACTATAAACTGTTCTATCGTGCTACAATAGCTATAAATCTTGTTACACAGCTGATTAAGCATTATAACGGTCAGTTTAAACTGTAACTACGGGTATCACAAAACTACCATTCCACTGATACTATATTTTGAGTGAGAAATGTTTCAGGGAAAGAGAGATGGGCTAAAAATTTCAACTATGAACTCAAAAAAACAGCAGATGAAATTAGTTCAACTTTATATAATCTAACAATTGTAAGGTCAATTATTGCTTCCTTAAATCCTTGATTTTTTATTACACATCATTTTCGATAGTGTAATTATTGTCGTCATCAACTTCCTTGACCCGTTTTTCATGGTTGCAGATTAGAGGAAGGTTGGTTCATTAACCCGTGGTCAATATCTGCAGTTGACCAATTTCTAAAGAAAATTTCCTCTAATTAAGCTTATGCGCAGTACAATTAAGCGTACTTTGCAATTCATCAATGGCTATCTTTATCGCGATGCCGTGACTTTTAAACTTAGACTACTCAAATTTCGGAAATAAAGGATTTGTTGAAACACGAGAAAGTGAAAATAGGTAATATTAATAAGTCGTTGGAAAGTTTGATTACAAAAAAGAACAGCTATGTGGTTGTCTTAGATTAGTAACTTGTTTTTTCTAAGTTGCGGCTTCTGATTCAAAAAAAAAAAAAAAAAAATTTTTAGTCTATCGTGTAGCATTTTAAGCTGCATTGGAATCAAAGCAACCTTTTACAAAATATAGAATATTCATGATAAAGTATTGGGTTAAAAAAATATTTTAAGTGCAGAGACAATCATAAAATTTTGCATCACAATATAAAAAAGACCTTTTTGTATTGGTGATCTACAGGGATTTATCACGCATTTCTTACTGATCCTTTATTAACCGACTTCAAAAAAGGAGGAAAAAGGAGTTATGATTTCGGCTTGCGGCTTTTTATGTATGTTTTCGTATTTCTCCAACAATAATCGACCGATTTGAATGATTCTTTTTTTTGTTTGGAAGGGTATACTTTACAGATGGTCCCATGTTAATTTTGTCTGGATGTGATGAGGGGTCCCGGAGAAATCTAAGAAACTTTAAATTTCATATGTTGTGCTTACGCAGACCAGCTTTCACGAAACAACACAGGTCACGTGGTTTTGGCATGAACGGTGCATTTTTTCGACGGAGAAATCTTGTCTTGAACACTATTTAATTCTCACGCATCGGGATGTTTGATTTTCACCTGTTAATTTTATTTATAGTCTTATTAATGTATGTATTACTCATGTAGCAAATCAGTAAATTAAATGTATTTTGCTACGAAAATAGTTGAACTAATTAATTTAGTATAATTTTTTTTGCTAATAAATAACTTCATTTAGTCATTAAATTAAAAAAAAAAATATTTCAGTTTTGAAATATATTTAGTGTTTAATTCAAGGGGAACGATAGACAAAAATCCCTCCCTCCCGCTCTCTCTGACAACTAAATTTATTTTCCTTAATAAATATATCGTAACTGACAACCCACCAAATCCTGAGTTAAACACTAATTTAACAAAACGCGAAAGTCTTTTAAACTAAACCTACTCAGTTACGTTAGGTAGGAGTTTATAGGAGACCCCGACTTCAAATGATTATTAAAAATTAAGAGATCGTACATGATTAGTTACGTATTAAAATAATTCATCGTATAGTAATTAAAATCAGTGTTTATTTTATAATTGGATATTTAGTTTAGTTGATTTTTGTTCAGGAATCCACTATAATACTAAAATCTGTTCGCGTCCGTCTGTCTGTCTGTCTGTCTGTCTGAAGATCGATCTTCTCGAGAACCACTGCGAATCGGGAGTCAAACGAGATACCGATCAATTCGAAATTTTCCAAAGAAAACAATAGGACCAATCTCATAATTGTACGACTTTTATTAGCGGAGATATTAATTAAAACGTTAATTAACATAACGCTATTCAGGAATTTTTATTTCTTTCCTGTTGCCATTTTGCATATGGGTGAGCAAATAAAATTCTAATAATTGTGTCAAAAAAGATTTTTTTGGCTGCTGTCCAAATCTTAAAACAACGTTTCCATCTAGAATTTCATTTTTAATTAGTTTAAAATTGGTTGCTCTATTCGGACATTTATCGTCTGTCCTTTCTTATTTTTTCATATTCAACGTTCTTAACTCTTTTCAGCATATGAGAAATGTTTCTTTAGTAATGTTTATTGATAGAAGTGTAAGTTTATCATTCACCGGCCTCATATTTGGGTACATTTAGGATGTGCGACTAATTATGTTTATTTTGTTGGACTTTTTTCCGTCACATGGGTGAGTTTTCGAATTGTAATAAATCTCTTTTTCCTTCCTGTTTCGATTTTTGCAATACAGTTTGTATCGTTAAAAGAACACGTTAAATTAAGATTGTTTGGATTTCTTTAAGTGAAACAGAGTTGAACAAAAAAGATTGTTTTTAAGGATTTTAACTAAAGCTTAATTGGAATCTGATGGCTTGATATTAAATTAATGCTTATTGGTATTTATTAAGTCTTGGTGCTTTAGTTTCACGTAATCAACAAAAAAGTGTGTGTCATTTTATGTAAAAAGCTGATTGTAATTGTACATAAATATTTCATATATATTCCATCAGATTTAATTCAGTTTAAAGTGAGCACATATTATAGTTGAGAATGCATTTATTTTCATCTTTTGCGCTAATTGAAAATGCTCATAACTTGTATTATTGATAAATATGATTAACGTTAAAGAGGTTTTTGCCAAAAATATACTCTACTGGTGTTTTGCAAACCTTGCATTACGCGTAATTATTTACTCCTTAGCGCTTTAGAAACTGATGTCAGAATAATAAAAATACATCAGTTGAACAGCTCTTTCATTTTTTAAGTAGCCCGTGCAACGCCGGGCACGCAGGCTAGTTGTGAAATAAATTTTGATTTATACGTTTGGGTAGGAAATCGGTGTGTAGGTGTTAGTATAACCAATTATTTTTTAGTTTTTATTTCCTCTTTATTTTTTGAAGTCGGTTCTTTTTTCATTTAAAAATAATTAATTTTTTCCCATATCAAAAGAAAGAATTAAAATTTGACACAAATAATGATAGTACTATGTTGAAAAAAAACCACTTTATTTCAATTTTAAAAGTTTTATTTTTGCCAAAAGGAGTTCTGTATGGCCATTGATATGCACTACCCCGTTGAAAAAGGGGTCACATTCTTACATTCATATGTTGCAGAGAAAAAAAAACTAATACGGTATTAAAAAAAACTAACTACCTTAGAAATTACCAAGCCTATTTAACAGCTCAAGTTGCGAACTCAACTGACATTGTGTTACAACTTGCTCATTAGTCTTACCCTCAATAATGGCTTTAACGGCAAGCATTAGCACATTCATTTTTAAAAAAGAAAACTATCTATTTATACACACATTTGCAAAGTTTCTATTACAGCTTATATCAATAGCAGTTGTACATTTTATTTGTGCCATTGCATTTTTTACAGTAACAGCTTTAATTATCAAAACGGACCTCCTGAAGGATTTTGCTGGACGCTGTTCCATACACACGTGCACATTGGGAGAAATTCAGAAGTTTAAGAAGTTTCGATTAACATGGAACAAAAACCTACTTTATAGCCCCGTTAAAAAGCAACTGAGAGATTAAATCCAGACTTCTAGTTGGAGCCAAGATAGATACTGAAAGTCACTATCCAGGCTCTGAAGTTAATGTCGTTAATTTGTAAAAGTGCTAAGTTTCCCTAATTTTTAAAAAATGGTATTACTTTTTCGATTTTTTCAATAGTTAAGAAAAAGAAACGGTAATTTTAGCAACTAGTTCATGTAGCTAATTTTAACCTGAAGAACATTTTAAAGTTATAGTTACAAAATAAAACTTTTTAATTCATAAAACTTCACACTGGCAGATGAATTCAAATTAATCTACAAGTAAAACTTGCTAAATAAGAGTCCAAAACGAGTGTTCTAACCAGGACAATAAATTATTGAACTTTTTCTGTTAATACCATTGCTGTAAAAAAATGTGTAACATGTTCTCCAACTAAATATGTTCTCTGAAATAGTTATTAATTACAGCTGTCATGATGAAAAACTACTTTTTTTATACAAGGATCCAGCTCCAGATCCTTAGGTGGTCATTTTCGGAAGGGTAATCACAAGCTAAGTATTCGATGAAATAGGGGTTTTCGGACATTTTTCTTTAAATTAATGTCTCCAAAACGCAGTTATAGGCTATCATCAAGCGCTAGAGGGGGGGAGAGGACATTATGCATCACTGTAACTCGTAGGGACTTGAAGACTTCAGATTTAAATAACAGGGAAACAGGGGCAAGCAATTTACGTGCCCAAAAACGTCATTTACTATGCTTTTTCGATTGCTACTTATGTAGATTTTTCCCCAGAACAATAGGTTATGTAATGCACACAATTTAGGTAGTACACAAATAATCTATTGAATAGTTAAATATTTTGCAATTATTCCAGTAGAAATGATCAAACTTAACTGTGAGGAAACTTTTTGAATCTTGAAAATTTGGCTGAAGAAAAAAGGTTAGAGTAAACCTAATTCTGCTTTGGTTTAAAATTGGTTTTCTTACTGGGTCTTATTCCTCCACGAAATTCAGCCTGAAGCATTAGTAAAAAGTCTATAATTCTTTGATGACCACGGATTAAAATGTTGGAAAGTAGAGAGTGTTTTTCTCTTTTTTAATTAGTGGAAAAAAACTGTAACTATAAATTGGTAATGGACATGAAAACATTTGATTACGTTCAGAAAATGGAGGATAATTATTTGAGTTCATGTTCTTGTGATTTAAAAAAAAAATGGTATAACGATTAATGTTTCTTTTAAAGAGAAGTTCAACTGCAGTATGAATTTTCGAACTGCTCTCTATGATGACGCTGTGAAAGTTTTTACTATAGTTCTTTACAAATAAGATTTTTTATTTTACGATTTCGGATGAAACGGTGCTTTAGATGGTGTTCTTCTATTTTCGTTTTGAATATTTTTGACATTATTTGAAAACTAGTAAAACAAATACCTATTTCTGATTGTTGTTACGTTAAAGCTTGAAGGTTTGATAGTTAGAAGGTTATTTTTAAAACTATAAAGTTGGATTCACTAAGGAATTCCTTAAAATGTTGGGACAAGGGAAAAATTTAAACGCACTAACTCTAAGAAGTTTACTTAAACTTTAGAACATATTAATCCTTTCAGAAACATTAAATATTGCATAGGTATTAATGGTGTCTAAGATAAGTTAAAACATCAAAATAACATAATAAAAAACTTTTTTCATCAAAGTGAAAAAATACTAGAAGACTTGTAAAAAATTTAAAAAAAAAAAAGATACAAATCTCACACTGCGTTTCCACAGAGAAAGAAAGTTTTATGATTTTGAGTTGACAGATCATCTTTCAACTTTCGGTTCCACAGAAGTGAAGACAAATGACCGATCGAAAATGTGTCACCAGTGACGTTGGGAGTCGCCTTGAAATGTCGCTCGAGGTGGACCAGCAAAGGTGTTGCAGGATAACAAAGAAAGAAAAATTGTCCTGACCGATTCTCAAAACGGCAGAAAGTAACGGCCCTCTGTTCATGACAGCGTATTATAATGAAACAGATTTTCTACGTTATGGTGTGAAAATAATTTAACAAGTATGAGGGACTTTGACTAAGTTGATTATGAATCTAAGAGTATTTTTAACAATTAAATAACGCCAACGTGATGAGAGCTACTGTATTTTGTTGTTTTGGAATAAGTAAGATTCTTCAGCCTTTGTCCCTTAAAGAAAATTCACTTTTCGCTACAAACTTTGATCTTCTGTGTTACGTTTCTTTTATCACTCAGTAGGTAAATAAATTAAGCATTTACAATAGGGTCATTTCTGAAATTCGATTTTTTTTCTGAAAGAGTATTCTTAAAAACATGGGATTTGACCATTTTTTAAATAATTTGACTAAGTTTAATGTTTTGAAAAAAAAAAAAAAGCTTTCATTGCGCTTTCATTGTTAACGTTTCTGCTGATGACATCATAAATGATGAAATGCCAACCACTGATGCCATTCTCAGAGCACAATATTTAATTCGCTTCTTGATTAGCATAACGTGTAAACGCGGTAGACAGATGCGCAAACGTGCACCATTTGTGTCGTCATAAAGACCATGCCTTATTTTCAAAATTGGACATTTTAAAAGATTAGTTAAAAATTAAGCGTTGGGAACATGAAAGTTTTTCTTGCTCCATGTTATTATTATTTATTTATTTTTTATTTATTTATTTATTTATTTATTTGCTTTTCTATCAATTTCAGTGACTAAAAGTAGTACTTTTGACTGAAGGAAACAACCCCATTCAATACTTCTTTATTTTAACATCGCGGCGCAGATATTTGAATGAAGTTTTCTGTGAAACATTTTTGCTTTCCAATTCGAGAGGAATTTTCCAACAAGACAAATTTAAGCGAAACAAATTTAAGACTGATCGATTGTTTGTTCAAAAACTCGTACATACTATGAAAATGCAAGCTGTGAAGACTTGACAATAAAACAAAGAAACTGGGAATTGATGTAAAAAGTCGAAAATATTTCTATGAAGCAATTGCTCTTGTAAACAATGGTCAAATGCAATACTATGCTTGCTGTTGCATTGAACGGGAGAAAATATATCATAGTACAAATTATATAATCAATTTATTTAACCGGAACGAATTGATTTTGAAGTCAGAATCATATAAGTTTTATATAGTAACATCAAAAAAACTTTTACTTAACAATCGATGCTAGAGGTTTTGTTAATCACAATACTGTCATTCTCGAATGCGAAAAGATACCAAGAGTAGTGTGTTTTGTAACTCGGCAAAGCATCATGGTTTATCTTTTTTTCAAAAACATTTTTGCACGAAGTTTGGTAAAGAAACATTTCAAAGTCACGAGATCAAAATATGGGTAAAGCTTGATTACAGAGAGATGGCGGGTAAAAAAGAAGCGGATCATCTCATTTTTAATATAGCTAGGGTTAGCAAGAACGCGCGAATTTAATCCTTCAGCTTTCTCGCTGATTCTTTCTATTACAAAATGAAGTGGTCCCATTTTCACTTCCAGTTTACCCACCATCTTTCCGTAGTCAAGCTTTAATGAAGTTCAGGTCAATAGTTCATTCCATTTTAAGATTGGTAGAGTTGGAGACAAACAATATGCAAATGCTGACTCGGTCACTGAAATCTCCAGATTTAATACTTTGGGAATTTTGCCTACGAAATTTTGTTAAAGATAAAGCGTGAGTACCGCCATTTTTTTTATATAAATTTACATTTTATAAAACCCTTGGAAATGGAGGCAGCTCCCTGAAACAGCGGATAACTGAAGTGCTTGAATATTTGTCAAAATAAACTCTGTCGCGAGTGTGCAACAACTAAAGTTCCACATAGATATTTGTCCCGTCACCAGATAGCCACACCTAGAACATGTAAGGTAAAACACTAGTAGTGGCCACTTCAAAGTTTAAAACGCACTAGTAGTGGCCGCAGTGAAGTACATTTTTAAATTATAGGCCTACAATAATTTTTGCTCCTCTTGAAACCCATTGAGTGTTTTATAGCCTAATGCTTTCTGATTCTTCCCAATTTCTAAAAATACCAGAATTTAAATTTGTTCATTCATTTTTTATCAATTTTTTTCTCTAGGCTTAAATTTAATTCTGCAGTGGCTACTCCAAAATCTGAAAATTTCGATACTGGCTATCTGACATTATCCTATCCGAAGTTTTTATATTACTTACCTTACATTCAAATAACTGATGAATAAAATTGATTCCATATGATAGTTTCATTAAGTACCAACAAAAAATCACATTATTATTGGTCATTTCTTCCGTGAAAGTAGTAAACTTGAAGCGGCCACTACTGGTGTTTTACCTTACATATATTTAGATAAAAATAAGTTTGATGCATGAAATAGAACTAACTATATAAAACTTCAAAGTTTAGTTTTTTCTTTTGACTTATCCTGTATTGTTAAACGCCAGCAGTTTTGAAATGACATACATTTTTAACCGTAATTCAATTACTTGAAACAAGCTTGGATCCAACTCGCTCTTGATACCAAAATGAAGGGTAGATCGGGCTGTGTTCTGGAGGGATTCTAGGATGAGTCACTAGTTCATAGAGTTCGTCAAATTGACAGGCGATACAACCCTGGAGAGATGGAGCACGTAGGTCCGCTTTTGAGTTTTTCATTTTTTATCTCATAAAAAATGCAGTGACCGGTTCAATATTCTACAATAAGTTTGTCTAAACCATTCTCATCACTGCGGATTTTTTTGAAAATGTCGAATTGATTAGCTTTTTTTACATTATTTTTTTAACGGAACTTTGTAAAGTGCACCAAAGTGCTCCGTGTGTGATGTACGTTGGTCAGCCTCACGGGGCTCGTTGAACCCATTACGAAAACAACTTCTGTCATAACTTTAGCAGTAAATACCATTACTGTAACTAACTTACTTTCTTCTTTACGTGAAAGGAAAAATACGAAGTTTAAACGGAAATACAGCATATTAAATTGACTTTAATTGATAAAACATCTTGAATTACGAACCAGTATAACAAACATTCACCATTAGTACGCAATTATTATTATTATTTTTAAATCAAACAAAAACTGATGATTGAACATTCATGAGAAAATTAATGCAGATTTAAGTTAACAAAAATAGTATTAAATGTTACCTTTGACTATAAAAATACACTGGTAGACAAAATTAAGAGATGGAAGGCATTTTCACACATTTCTCGGAAAATATCACATTAAACCAGGACAACCTGTTGCCATATAAGGGCATTATGGTGCTGGTGTCGCTGAGATGAGTTTACTATTCTTGCGGGCGTTGCTAAGGCAGTAGAAGATATAAAAGTCTGCGAACGGCTGCTCAGCTCATAACACTCTACAACACAGTAGCGATTTGTATTGTGTTTCTTGAATAATCTTGTTATTTTTTGTCAGTTTCAGGTGAAAAGAGTGAACATCATCGTTTAGACGAAGGTTTGAGGTAGAGAATTATGGGTAGACTTGAGGCAGGAAAATCCTAAGCTCAGGTTGCGAGGGAATCGGGTGTAACTCCAAGCGGCGTTTTGAATTTGTGCAGTCAGTTTAAAAACCTTGGGACAGTGTTCAGAAGACCAAGACAAGGTCAACCGAGAGCAACAACGACCAATAAAAGCCAGTATTTGTTACAACCAAGCGCAAAAGGACGTCATCAGCAACACAACTGTCTAGGAGCCTCTCTGCTGCCACAGAACATTAGTTTCAGGGAAGAAGGTTGCCAGGAGGCTCGATGAAAGAAGGTTGTATGCCAGGAAGCCCGTCATTTGCATTCTACTCACACCCTCCTACAAAAGAGAGCGTGTACAATGGTGCAGACAGCATCAACACTGGACACAGCTGCAATGGGGAAATATTCTTTTCACAGATGAGTCCAGATTCAGTATACAACCTGATTCTCGTCGGAAATTCATGTGGAGGGAACCTGAAACTCGATAGCATCAAAGCAGCCTCATGGAACGGGACCATTATGCTGGTGAAGGAGTGATGATTTGTGTAGAAATCATGCAAGATCCACACACCACTTCATGTGCTTGACACTGGTTCCATGAATGCCCAGAGGTACAGGCAGGAGATTCTACAACCCTATGTGCGTCTTTTCAGGGGTGCTGTTGGCTCTGAATTCGTTTTTATGAAGGGCAATGCCGACCACATAGGGCTGTCCTGGTTGAGGAGTGTCTGGAAAGAGAAGATATTCATTGAATGGATTGGCCAACCAAATCTCCTGTCCTTAACCACATTGAACATGATTGGGATGCTCTTGGGAGGACTTTTGCGGTACGCCAACCACCCACTCAGAACCATTTCAGAGTTAAAAACTGATCTGGTGGAAGAGTGAGAGGATTTTCTACAGGAACTCCTTTACTCGGTTATTAACAGCATTCATACTCTTTGTGCATGCTGTCTATCTGCCTGAGGTTACCACACATCATACTAGAGGCAACCACACATAAAACAAGCCACATTTTCATTGCCATCTTTCATCATGAATTTCAATCCACATTGGACTGTTCGCAATATGTCTTGCCAATGAATGGCACTTTAATTTTTGCTTTGCCCACATTATTGTTATACTATTAGGACTCGACTGATGCATCGGCGTGGCCGATGGTTCAACAATTTAGCCATCGGCATCGGCGGCCGATGCTAACTTGCAGGAAACATCGGCCCATCGGCCTTAAAAACATCGAAAAGCCGATGGAATTGGCCGATGTTTTCGGGAAAAAAAGACCTTTTGCTGTTTTGCTTTTTAATGCAAAGTAAACGGAGTTATTACTTTCACATAAAATTGTTTACTTAAACTTCAGTATGAATTTCTATTTTAGTCACCCCTGAAAGAGTTTTTAATACTCCATTCAGGTACCAAACAAGTTAATTATTGCGTTGTTTCTTGAAGCTGGATGTACGTATGTATCTCTCATAAGTCATAACTCAAAAATAGTAAGCTGTAAAAGGTTAAAATTTCGCATGTGGTGTGTGCGTACGTTCCACTTGTGCACTTGCTTTTTTGTTTTCGATCGGGTGTTCTAAAAAGCCTATTTACTCTTTTTTTTTGTGGCCATTAATTATTTATTTCAATACAAAACTAATATAGCGTCTCAGACTGACGATCATTTGGTGATACACTCTATAACAAAAAAATCGAAACACCAAGAAGGAGTGATCCGATTGAGACGAAAATTGGTGGACAGGAAAAGACAATGCATAGAATAGTAATAGATTAAATTCTTTGAACAATTGAATAATTTATGTCAGAGTTACAGTAATAAGTTCAATAAGGTATTGACCCGCCTCTAGCCTAGATACAAGCTGAAGCACGACGTGGGAAACACCGATAAAGCTCCCGGAGGTTGTCCGGCAGTATTTCCGGCTAAATTCGCTCCAATTGCCGAACGAGGTTATCAATATTCCATCCCATCATATCCCAGACATGCTCGATGGGAGAGAGATCTGACATTCTGGCAGGCCAAGGAAGAGTTTGACAAGCTTGCAGACAGTTCATAGCAACATATGCCATAAGGTTATCGGGCATTGTCCTGCTGAAAATCAGGCGAGGGTACTGCAAAAGGAATGACAACAAAACAGGTCTTAGGATGTCGTCGACGTACCACTGTGCAGTAAGTATAGCTCTAATTACGACCAAAGGGGTCCAGTTATCAAAGGAAATATCACCCCAGACCATAATGCCTTGTTGAGGGCCAGTGTGGCGTGCAAAAGTGAAACCAGGATCCCTCCTCTGCCCTGGGTGTCTCCAAACACGTCTTCGATGATCGTCATGACATAGTTGGAAGCGGGATTCGTCGCTAAAGACTATACATCCCAGTCGGCACCCTTCCAACGAAATCGAGCCATGCACCACTGTAATCTGGCTCGGCAGTGTGTAGGCGTCAGTGACAGGTGGCATAACGGTCGGCGCGAGCGTAGATTTCGTTGTCCCAACCGTCTGTAAATGGTCATGATGGACACTGGTGATTGGGTTGAACGTCTGATGGTTCATAGAGCTGAAGAAAGCGCTGTGACAGCTGATCGGACAATCCCTCTGTCATCATGATCTGTTGTGACCCTAGGTCGACCACTAACATCCTGACGCTGAATTCTGCCATTTTCCACCCGTCCTTGCCAGCATCTTCGAATCGCCGCATCGCTTCGACTCAAATGACGAGCGATTCTCCGATTTGACCAACCGGTCTCTTTCAATCCAATGATATGACATCGTTTAAACTCTGAAAGTTGCTCATAATGAGCACGAACCATGCGACGAGGCATTTTTAAGTTGTTGAAAGGTAATCTGAATCGCAATCAAACCGAAAGTTTTAACAACTATTGCAGAATTGCTATTTATATATATCTGCTGGATGCGCAGTTTCGATGCGCTGGAGATCAAACTATCCATTCATTGGACACCAAATTTTAATCATTTGCACATCTGGTCAAAACAATCATGCATACAAAATTTCAAAGCAATCGGATAATTGCTTCTTGATGCTTCGAGTTTTTTTTTTTTTTCTTTTTGTTAGAGTGTATATTGCCGAATTGGAGACCATGGAAACAAATATGAGATGGCGAAGCCGGTTTTTGTGTCATTTTGTTAGATTCCTGTTGAATCGACAGTAATTTTTAGAACACTTGCTCGCCCCCTCCCCCTGCCTGTATTTCTTATATTAAACTCTAAATGCATTTCCGAGTTGTTTAAAACTAACACCATTCATAAAATTAGATTTTTTTTTTTCAAACGTAATCTATTGTTTGGGAGGAATTTAGATTATTAATGTAAGAAATTGATTAAAGACGTTTTGAATGTTGACATAATTCGGAAATCAAAGAGACTTTTAAATATTTTTCTTCGGAAGTGCTGAAGTCGACTCAGAAACTCTTCCAAGGCGTTGGTGGTAGCGGTTCTGTACTAAACAAATGAGGCCGAAGTTGGGAACGAAGTTTAATGTTGTGAGTTCCTCCAAAATCAGCAGGTGACCCCCCACCCCCGCCCCTCCCTCGTCGTTTCGAGCATTTCTTAAATATTTAGCAATTATTAATTTTGCTCAAGAAATGTCATTTTACATATTTCTCATTCTTGTTTCATCTTTATTTCGTAATGCGCCATCTTTTTTGCATCATTTATAGCGATCGATTTTTTTCTATTGTAAGTAACTATTTTCATGTATTTTTATAAAATCAATGAACGAGTTATTTTCGTTTTCATCATATTTTTTAATAATATGTTATAGAAAAGTTTCAAGGATTTTCTATTAAGCAATTATTTAAATTTCAGCAAATTATTGCTCAATTGAAAAATTTAATTTGAACTTGTTTGTAGTACTTCATAAAAGATTTTAAACAATCAAATTGTTCAATATTATGTGTGCAAACATCAGATCAAGTAGTATATATATTCAGTTATTATTAACTTGGAGTTTGTTTATTGTAGCTGCGTTTTAAGAACCTCACTCTTTTCATGGCTATTTTTTTTTTCTGAAAAAATTATGTTACTGTTATAGCTTTTATGAAAAATGCAAATTTTTTAATTCATAATTTTTAAATAAGTATAAAAATATTCCTATTACGATTTAATATTGTAATTCATCTGTTACTTTTTTTGTTTAATTTCATGATTAAAAATGTCTACGTGCAATCTTTCCATTTTAATTTCGTAATTTGTTGACGGTTACATATTTTTACTCTTGAATTTTTTCGAATGATTAAACAACATAATTTAAAGTTTTTTAACTATGTATAGTGTACATAATCCATACATTATTACAATATTGCTGAAATCTTAGTTATATGTTCAATTTAAAAAAAAAATCAGTTGGTTACTAAACAGTGTCTTTGTTTTTCTTCCTTTTTTTTTGGCTGTTGTTCTTTCTCTATCATCATTCAACAGTCAAAAAAGAGAAGCATAACTACATCCTATATAGATTGTACGTAATACGATCCAATATTTCGGGGACAAGCTGCATAAAACTTTACCCAGAATAGTTCACATTACCGAAGCACATCCACCTTCTAAGGGTCACCTTGAGGGACTATGTACGTCTGCCAGTGTTCATATAACTTTTGGAAACACTCCTGGAAGCCTTTTTACGCAACCTACTATGATGCAGCTTTATCTTCTCCTGACGGAAGAAAGCAGCGTCCATGCAAATGTTTTTTTGCTGGGAACAGTTAAGAGTCACACGGAGCTAAGTCCGACGAAACATTATGTTTTTTGTTGTCGTATCAGAGCATTGATCAATCAAACCGTGCATCCTCAACATGAAAGTCGCTTTCTTCCCCACGATAAAGTTAAGGCAGCAGCGCAAGAGGCTTTACAGGAGGTTGCGAAAAATGGCTGCCAGGAGTGCTTCTAAAAGCTATACGAACGTTGGCAGAAGTGCATAGTTGTTCAAGGTGATTATTTTGTAGATAGATGTGCTTCGGTTATGTCAACTACTCAGGGTAAGGTTTTATACTGCTTGTCCTCGAACCTTTAGATCATACTACGTACGTATGAGTTTTCAACTTACTATTCATAACGTTTCTGAGTGACGCAAGTTTACGCGTATAATGATATCACAAGAGAACTTACGATAATTAACTGAGGAGGTGTTCAAAATGAATATTTTGGTCATCTATATGTTCTTTGGTACATATGCGTGTTCAGACGTGCTGAAAAAACTTGTGAAGTTTAAATTGGGTGATCGTAAAATAGAAATTAGGTCGAAATTTGATTTTTTTTTTTTTTTTTTGATTAGAAGTCTTTATTCGTAGAAAGGAAGTAAAGTGAAATGAATAAATGATCCTTTAAATCCCTGGCAATCTTATCGATTTATTTCAGTTAGATTTTTTTTTTATTTTGCCATCGGCCAATGGCATCGGCCATCGGCAATCGGCCATTTGGAGGAAAACCATCGGCAATCGGCCTTCGGCCATATTTAAACAATCGGCCAACAATCTGCATCGGCTCATCGGTCAAAAATTGCCATCGGTCGAGCCCTACATACTATAAGTTATATCCATACCAAATTTTATTAACTTTTATCTAGTATTTGTCGAGATATTTGAGAAAATGCCTTCCATCTCTTAATTTTGTCCACCAGTTTACTACACCCTGACCAGACACTGGCTTTTGGAAGGACTCGTCATATGCTTTTTTAGGCACAGTTACATTAATATGTACTATGGAAAAAGGCTTTTTATTTCTTCATTGTATCGCATGAAACAAATCCAAAAAGGAAATAATCATATTATACTAATAACATGCATTTTAAAGAAAAATTACAATAAAATGTACGAAGGTGGTGTATAAACATTGTCTTTGACGAAACTCCATTAAAAAAAATCACATAGGGATAGGTTTGGGGATCTGGTTGGCGAAAGCATACAGGTTAAACCGTCATCGCCAGCGTAACCAATCCAGCGTTGCGGAACGTCAGTGGCGCAGGGAAGGGGGGGGGGGGGTACAAAAAGCCCAGAGGTGTTAGTTTTAACATTGTTGTCATTCCTAATGCAGTAATTGATACACGTGTAATGGCTGTTGTGACCATACCCTCCCCCTCTCCCATAAGAAATTTCTGGATGCGCTAGTGCGGAACCTGCACGCTTAAGTATCGCATGAAATGTACGTACGTTCAAAAAAACTTGGACAGTTTATCTTTATTTTTATGTGTCATTTATAGTGGTAAGTGTATTAAGTTATGAAATATAAATTTCAACAAAAAGTTTCGTCTAGAACTGAACGAGCCTACTTTCCCGTATACCCATATCTACTTTCTAGTATCTGATCAATATTCTCAAAAAAAGCTAAATTCGCAAATTGTTTCAATTATAATTTTTTAATACTTTAAGCCGATTCCTAGAGAAGAAAATATGCCTCACTCATCTAAGAATAAGATAAGTAAAAAAATAAATAAATAAATAAACGTATAAATAAAATATCAACACCGTTTAAACAAAGCAGCTAATACACTTTTTTTTCATTAAAAAAAAAAAAAAAAAACTCCTTCACCATTTTCAAAAAGGAAAATAAAATTAATAAGCTCATTAAACTAAACACATCATATTAAAAAAATTGTTTTTCTTCTGTAGCCAAAATATAATTTTTCAAATGAATTAATGTAATTTCCAAAACAAATAAAAACAACAAAATGTCAACTTAAAGAAATAATTTTCAATGTCAAAAAAAAAAAAAAAAAAAAAAAAAAAAAATCGTTTGCGCACATCTTAATGTAGAAACATAAAGGACTTCGAGGTTATCCTCCAAAAACTGAATACATAAATTAAAACTTTAGAGTGAAAATAAAAACAAGTCATATTAACAACAACTATTTCACAGTTAAATCCATGGCTGCGGAGTCGGAGTCGATCTCATTTTAGGATAAGAGTTAGATTCGGGAGCCGAAGGTAATTAATTCAAAGACTCGGAGTTGGAATCGGTCATTTTCCGGTTTTTCATCGGTGAAAATAAAAGCAAGTCTTATTAACAATAATGGGGTTGTTTCCTTCAGTTAAATGTACTACTTTTAGTCACTGAAATTGATAAAATAAGCAATAATAATAGTAATAATAATAATAATAATAATAATAATAACATGGACTCAGAAAATACTTTAGTTTTCCGAACAGTTATTTTTTAATTAATTTTTTAAAATGTTCGATTTTTCAAATAAGGAGTTGTCTTTATGACGTCACAAATGATGTACTTTTGGCGCATCTGTCTACCGCGATTCCACGTTATGATAATCAAGAAGCGAATTTAAAACTTGCGCTCTACGCTTGCTATCAACCCTACCGTTGTCAGTACTCGTGAGAAAAGAAGCAAATTAAATATTACGTTCTGCGAATGGCAACAGCGAATGGCAAATCATCATTTGTGATGTCATCGGCAGAAGTGAAAACAATGAAAGCGCACCGATTAAAGTTTTTTTTTTTTAATATTAAACTTAGTCAAATTCTTTAAAAAATGGTCAGATCGTATGTTTTTAAGCATGCTCTTTCAGAAAAAAAAAATACTTTTGAAATTTCGGAATCGGCCCCATTATTTCACAGTTAAAACCCTGGCTGCGGAGTTGGAGTCGGAGTCAATCTCATTTTGAGATAAAAAAAGACAGATACCTTAGAATACGCAACTCTGGCAATGTTTGCGGAGTTGGAATCGGACTTATTTTGGGAGAAATGAGTCAGAGTTGGAGTCAAATATCCAAGAATAGGAGTCAGTCATTTTTCCTCCGTGTATAAATGTTTTCCAAAACTACGAAGTCAGAGTCGAAGTCGGGGAGTCAGAGTCCGACTAATTATCGAGCAAAGGAGTCGGAGTCAGAGTCCGACTAATTATCGAGCAAACGAGTCGGAGTCAGGTGCCCCAAAATTTTTAGAGTCGAAGTCGGGAGTTTGTTGTCAAGAGCTATTTCCAAGAAAATTTGCTTGACGTTAATCCGCCTTCAAGTGCGGAGTATACATCGACTTTCATTTTCCCCGTAGGCGCTAATGTTAAGGGATTTGAAGTGTTCAAAACTGAACAGAAAATTGTTTAAATCAAAAAGATATTTTATATACATGTTTTTCATCAAAAGCTCTTACCCACAAGTTTGAAGCAAATTCGAATCTAAGTTCGGAATGGCCTTGAATTTCCCCGAAGGCACTAAAGTTAAGTTTTTTTGAACTGTTCAAAATTGAACGAAAAATAATTCAAGTCAAAAAATGAAATGTAGGGATGAGGTGTCCTCGCCGAGATCTTTCGAACAAAAAAAAAAGTTCGAATTGCACTATTCACTCAATAGTTATAAGGGGGGGGGGACAGACCGACAGACATTTTTCCCCATCTCAATACCCTATTTCCATTTTTTAATTTTTCGATGTTTATTTATTATTATTATTATTATTATTATTTGACGGTTTTTTTTTTTTTTTTTGCTTTTCGCGATATTTTCCAGATGCATTAAGCCTTCTTTCATGTTTTTTTCTTCTTTCTCTGACTTTTACTAGGAAAGTATGCTAAAAATCGGGACATTCTTTTACGCTAACCCTGTATTGAAACAACGGACATTACGCAGCAATTATGCTCTTGAATATTGCACATAAGCAAATCATCCGATTACTTAATAGCATTTGGCAAAGAATACGTCTTTAGGTTTTCTGTTAGGCAGCTACATCTTTTTTCGGTAATTCTTTTAGAATACATTTGCTGTGACTGAATGGAGGTTTTAGTCACCTAACGAACTCTTTTTCGAAAATTTCTAAGTATATTTTGCAGCTCAATTGAAATGTTGTCGAACATTGCAAAAACGTGAACTATTAACCGAATCAAGTCCTTGACCCCTTACGTTGTCCTTAAGATGGTGCTAAAATCAACCAGTTATCGAGACTTAAACTTGTAAAATTTCATGAATAGTATAAATAGCATTACAGCTTTCAAAGGGTACTTAGATTTGTTCATTAGTTGAAAGTAATACTGTTTCAAATAAGTAATACACTTATTTTAAGCGAAGAGTGCTGAATTCTAAATATTATGGTATGTTTATACAATTATTTTTTTTCACATGAATAAAATTTGAGTAATTACGCGTACGTAAGATACAAATAAAATCAAGGTCTGCAAAGAAACGTTTTCTGTCCGACAAAAACTTCAAGAACATTAGGAACGCATTAGACGAAAAAAAAGTTCGACTGAAAGCGTCAAAAACGGATTTTACTTTTACTACATGCAGTTAAGAGTGACATTCATGGTCAAAGATATTTCTATAAAGTAGCTGATAGTACCTTATGATACTTTAATGATTTTTTAACTGCTGATATGACCTTCTAGTACAAAAACACCCATATATTAAATTATTTCTTAAATAATGTAAAATATTGTTTTTTATTCGTAAATTTTTACTTGTTAATAAAACATAATATTTAAATTTAAAGGAAACTTGTTTGGGAAATATAAATCAAATGTATTGAATATAAAGGAAAAAACTTTATCACTTCATAAACAGAAGAAAAACCAAAAATACAAGTAGTTACATCGAAAGCTAAACAAGTTAATTGTTTCGGATGACTTCAATGGCAGGTACAAAATGTACTTAAGCAGGTACTAAACTCAAGCTAAGTAAGAGGTGTAATACAGCACAAGAAAAGAGTAGAAAGTAAAACCGGACAGTAGATATCTTCCTAGAGGAAATTTGTAATACTAACGGCAAACCATAAAATAAAAAATGAATAAATAAACTGGAGAAAATCAAGGTTTTAGGTAATGCTACTTCCTACTAATTGAATCTTATTTACTACAATATAAGCAGAACATTATTGATGTTATGTTTATTCGTTGGTTTTTGTAGTCTAAATTGTGTTGATGGGGTAAAAGAAATATTCCACAAAAACAGGCAGTAATTGCCAAACTGAATGTTTTACTGGCATGCTGATTTCGTAACATGTTATTTAAATCGTAAGCAATATTATTAAACTGCGTTTCTTATTCCTGAACATTCTTTAATAGTTCAGGCTAGTGTCCTTTGAAATGTCTTGAAACCTCTTTTTTGTATATGTATAAGGTTTTTTTGGTGTTTTCTATGAGAATTCGACTTGTTGATTTCAAACCCGATGAGTGCCAGACGCTAAATTTTGAGTATTTTTACCAAAATGGAAAAAAATTCAAGATGTCTGCCAAAAAATTGTAAGGTTCGATTTCTGAGTGTTAATCTTTTTTTTTTAACTATAAAGGGCATTAAAATAGTTTTACTATATAAAATCATTGCAATGATACATAAGTTGCATAAAAGTTTTGTTTTAGCGTAACAATAAACTCTAAAGGAGGAAAAAGACAACATATCAGAAAACTTAAGTAGTACCTATATGCGCTATGGTCATGGTCAGGTATTATTGGGAAAACACAACACAAAACAACTGCTACTTTGGCATTATTGCTAGTAATATTTAGTAGATTGAAAATAATTTGGAATCAATGAAGCATTGTGAGGTACAAAATGTACTTTTCATGCCAAAGAGCGTCACACTCGTATTGCTTCAGACACAAATGGCAGAAAATAATTCATGAAAAATATTCCACTTGCACTGATGCATTAGGGTGACAAAGGGCTTTCAGATGAGTAAAACTGGTCGGAAAAACTATTTTCTTTTTATTATATTTCTAAAAACTAGATCTTTAATTGAACATTTGCAAAAAAATTTTTGAATCGGTGAAAAATTGACGAAGTTATGACACTTTTTGTGGTAGCCACGCCCCTTTGTTTACCTTTTTGACTCTCCTTCAAGCTGTCAAATTAAGTTTTCTTTCATGCTGATTCTAAGTAAATTAGTTTTATTTTACTTTTTGAATCCCTAAAATAAATCATAAGACCTTATTTGTTTTGAATTAGTATGAAAAATTAAATTATTTATTTAATAATGAAATTTTCATCAGTAAAACAGTAAATGTTGAATTTCTCAAAACATCATTTTTGGCATGTTTACAAATTTCAAACTGTTCCACTGTAATGAATTATAATTTAAATTTGCTAAAAATTTCATGCAAAATACCTGAGAGGGTTCTTAATATTTTGTTGTGAAAGATTTTTCTGTGTCTAAATTATTTGCTATATTTTATTGAAGTATGGACATATTTTACCAAAAATGTTTAGTTTTTGAGTTTTTCTCTAATTTTCATTTTTACACCAACATTTTGAAAACGTACTCCCGACATATTATTTTCTGTTGTTTTATGAATCACATTTTGCTAGTATTTTGTCATTTTGATGACATTTCCGGCGCGAGTCGTATTATGAAAAAAACGTTAAAAATTCAAATTTTAAAGTTGAAAAAAAAATTAAATTTTAAAATAGTTTCACAAAATTTTGTATTTGTGTAAACATTAGCAACATGTAACTATAGTGCAAATTTCAATGAAATTCGTTGAAAATTACTGTAAAAAAAATTGATAATCCCTTGTCACCTTAAGTGGCTCTGATCACCCAGGGATAGGAGTGGTTAACATTTACTCGGGTATGATTATCAATGATACAATTTTAAATGTAGGAGACTCTTAAAATTGACAAGTCAGTGGTATGCATATGAGAAACAGTAGTCTTAAAAATTTCACCGGACATTAAGAAAGGCGGTTGAAACAATGGCTATATTTACCAAAAAGAAGAGCAAAATCTGTGATTAACATCATGCGCTGGATACAGGATTTACGTATATTGCTAAAATAATTCGTTTAAAGGCACCATCAGGGGAACAGTCTCCTTGCAGAAGTTATTTAGTCATGAACTGATTCCTCATCCTACTGCTTAATGTGATGATGATGGAAATATGAGAGATTCAAATAAATATGCATTGAAGTCAAAACTAAAAGTAGATTACAGGTAGTATGTAGGAGTCCCCCAGAAGTTATCATTCTTGACGCAGAGGCAGTATCTTGGCCCGCAACGCTAGCAGTGGTGGGTGATTGCATTAAAATGCTGCAGAAAACCATATTAAACATCTCATGCAAAGTATTCCAAGGCACACTTTGTATTTGACGAATACAATAACTTTAGCACCAAGTCACAATAACGAGAAAATGTCTCTGTCGTGATTTTCAACTAAACAAAGATTATCACTATCAAAAAAAAAAAAAAAAAAAAGAAAAAGAAACCATCAGCTTGAAAGTAGCAGCAAATAAGACGAGAATGATTAAATTTGATTGTGAGCAGACTGAATTTAATGTATGTTCCTACATGTCAAAGTGTAATTATTACTCTTCTTCACAACACCCACTTCTTAGCATTCAGCCTCAGGTTAATGTAATTTTTACTGGTACCGATCTTTTTACCATTAAAATTGATGTGGGACCGCAAGCAGACTCCTGTTTTCCTGAAAAAGCTGATGTGATTATAGCAAACCACATAATTTGCGAATAAGCAAAAGGAAAGTCACATCTAAGAGTCATTTCTGATGACACAGGTTCTTTGCATCTTAGCTCATCATCTTTATATAAGAAATGGAGTAATGCTTTAAGGAACAGAGGTGATCATGAAGAGAAATTCACTGGAAACTAGAAAAAAATCAAGTCAAACCTCCTGTAATACACTGCTAATTTTTCCCAGCCATAATCAAGAGGATTGAGAGCCAATGAAGAGGTGAACCAGTAGATTTCTATAAAATTTTTTGGTAGTGTGCAAGTAGGTAGTGTGGATAAAAACAAGCTTCAGTAGAAGGCGAGCCGCTAAGTTTTGGACACATACATGCCTCTTTCCGCGCAGGTCTCCCTTTGAAACTTAATTTACCACAAATTTTCTAGAGGCAGTCCATCCTGCTTGTGTCCGTATGTACAAGAAATAAATTTTGAAGCTGAATGATCAGAGAATCTATTGTCACCATTGGAACACTTAGATGAATCATGTCCATGACATTTGTCAGCTCCAAGCAAAATGCTCAACTTAACAGTTGCAGGTACACTACTGAAAGCAGAGTATTCTATGCTACATGCCGAAAATTCTGTATGCCATGTCAAGGATTCCGCTTTTGTTATGTTTTTGACTGCAAGGCTCCTTCAAAATGATCAAATGACAATAGTAATAGCGATAATGATTGCAACAATTATAAGAAATAGATCCTTCAAAATCATCAAATGTCAATAGTGATAACGATGATGATAGAAACAATCAAAAAATTACTTTTAAGAAAAATGAAAACACAACTTGTGCAAAGTCATCTGAATATAACATTTTTCTTTTGCAAACTATTCTTCGTTTCAGCAACAAATTGTTCTATTACAGTCCGTATGTGGGTGAACTGATGTTAATTGTATCCCTTTTATAAATACTTTATTCCAATAGCAGTAGAATCATTCATCCAGATTTATTACCCAGGTACTGCGAATAATTAAAAGTAAGAATCAAACAAAATAACCTATAAATTGAGATGAGGAGCACAAACTACTGTATGCAGTAAAAATTCTTAAGAGCAGTCCCAGCTTGCTGCTACTGACGCCATTCGACGTGACCGGCACGACCGTAACTTCAATCACCGTGCCACGAGCATAGCACAGGCCTGCAAAAAATATTAGTGCGCCGACTCGTCTTTTATTTATACAATCTGTACATCTAAATGGCTGTCTGGATGAAGCGAAATCCCGTTTAAAAGGGTTCGGATAAATGAGGATTTACTACAGATCTTGTTCTGGCTAAAATTTACTGTAATTTTTGAATTTCTAATATGTTTCATCGCACCTATGTTTCCTACTTTTGCTTTTACCTTTTATAACCGCCATCTTGAATTTTGCTATTTTGATAAAAACACTCAAGGTTTAGCGTCTGGCACTCAACGGATTTGGAATCAGCAGGTCAAAATAGTATAGGAATAGTCAAAAATTATTTTATATGTTCGAAAAATGAAAACACAACGGTATACGGCCTTCTTCTATTCTTCTATTTCTTAATAGTTGGCATACGACTTTCTAGCCTGGACTATAAGTATTAAGTGAAAAAGACATCTAGATAACTTTTTTCCATTCTTTTTTTTTCTTTTCTTTCTTTTTTGCTTTTTGTTTTTGTTCTCCGGCAATTTAGAAAATTAGAGCAAAGGGATCATAGTGTTACACATAGCATTTTGTGTATTAAAAAGTCAAGTTTAATATTTTATTTATTTATTGATCTTTTGAGAAACATACGATATGTGTTGCAGCTGTTTGGTGCATTTTTTCGAATTAAAATAAACTATTAGGAAAAAAAAAACACTGGAAACAATTTAACTCAAGTGGTTTTAGGATAGACGATTTTGCAATCGTCAGAGTTGTCTCCAACAGCTAACCCTGAAGTTTTCCTTTCAAACTGATGCGAAGGATTTTCCAGGTTTGTGGGTGAAAACTAGTATTATACTGGATATAATATCTTCAACTGCTGATTTTCTGACGTAGAATCGGAAAATTCTACTTTAACTTTTGAGAGATGCTCTTTCTCCGTCAGAAAATTGAGCTGAGTGAAACTACTCTAATTATAAACAAGGCAATTATTTTCTCCTACAGATTAGAAGTTGGTTATTATTGGCAGGTTTGGTTTTTTTATTACAATGTCTCCTCTATCATTTAGCACTCGGTTAGACAAAAAATGACTCGATAAATTTTGAAATAGGAACACATTTCTTTAGGCAAGTATAGGTGATGCTGATCGAAGCTGTTGTTTCTGAAAGTCTTCAAGCAGAGTATGAAAAGCGGAAAAGAAATAAAACTTACTACACTTTAAGGACTGCACAAAAAAATGCCGCCAGTCTGAGAACCACTTGAGAACTTGAGAAAGAATTCAAGCTGGAAGCATCACGACACCTCTTTCAGTCAAATTAATTGCTGGGCTTTGGATACGAAGAAAGTACAATTTGATATAGTTAATCAAAAATTTTGTTTGTCAAATTTGTCAACTGGAAAACTTATTCACATTTAATATGTCATCAAATACCAATTGTTCGAGATACTATCCTAGAACATAAATGTAAAAATATCATATAAGCTTTGTGTTGCAATATGATTAATGTGAAAAATCAACGTAAATAAAGCACACATTTTGAAGAAAATACAGCGTGTTTTCTTCACAATTTGTGCTTTATTTACGTTGGTTTTTCACTTTAATCATATCCTAGAATATGTTGATGAAGTTGAAGTTGGAAAGAAAATAGTCTTACTACTGGATGAGCCAATGTCGAATCGTAGATGAAATTACAAATTGCCTATATTCTGTTAAAGATATAAAGTTGCGCATGTTCAATATCTGTTGTTTGTTTTCCGATGGGTGTTTTCTACTTTGTTATTTAATTTTAAAAACATATATTGAATGTTTGCCTCGCCCCTCCCCCCATTTTTTTTTTTTTTTTTGCTGTTTATAGGACCTTATAGCTTTACAAACTAAAACAGTGCAAGTTGATATTTCTTGTAATGATCAGGGAAATTAATCATCGAAATCGTACAGTCACTTATAATATGACATTAGTGCACAAAAGTTACTTTTATGCTATATAAGCTCCTGGTCTGGAAGAAAATGGAAAACTTGTTAATCACTGTTGCAGTATCAGTTTAAAATCGTATAGGAAATTAAGAGCATTATAACAGCGGCAAACTCAGCTCCCAGAAAATCTTAATACAGATAAACTTTGTAGCTCCTCCCCCTCCTGAAACTGCTTGCTTCTAACTCTTGATAATATCGATGAAGTAATTAAGTCCTCAAGGTTCCATGGCACGAAGTCTGCAAGATGTTGCCGATCGTAAAGGAAATCATACTTTCTGCTTTGTTTTAATTTAAATGCTAGAATGCTGTACTTAGTTTTTTAGATCAAATGGAAGGGTTTTCCTCTGAATTTGCGTGAAAATAAATAATTTGAAAAACATCCCAGATTTTTAACTAATCACAAGAAATAAACGAATCATAAAAAAAAAACTTCACATAATTTCGATGCAAACATATTAATGTTTTACTCGATTTTTCTTTTTGAGTGGTAAACTTTGATCTTGTGTAGCATTTTACATGGTATAGCAATCTTCGTCCTGTGCTTTTCGAAATCGTTTTTCGCCAATACCTTTTGTTCTACTGGTTTGAATATAATCAAGTCCAAGCTGCTTTTACCCCGATAAACTTATTTATGCAGTAAAAATAAAGGTTTCCATAAAAAAATAATCAGACTTTTTGCTCATTTTACTTGTAATATGATAACTTATCAAAATTTCCTTCATAGAGTTTTAAAGAAGACTTCAACCATTTCAATTGATATCTTTCTTTCTATCTTTCCTATTACGTTGATGGAAGGAAAAATAATCGTGTCTCGTTCCCCCCCCCCCATTACAGTACAATTTAGTCATTTCAAAAACATAGAAACAGGTATTCTTCAATGCAGGTTAAACTATTCGGACTAAAATCGAATCGTCCACCAGACAAATGCTACCCTTCCTGGAGTTTTAAAAGTAAATGGACTTGTAGAAACGAAATCCATGTCCTCTGAATCTAAATGATTCTGTTGCTGGGCCCCGATGACCCCACAAAGCCTTGAACCGCGATGAAGATGAAAGTGGTTCCCTTTTGCGCCCCGTGGAGGCCCCGCCCTCAGTAATAGTGTCAGTGTCCCCACTCCTGGTTCTTCCAGCTAGAAGAAGTAATATTGTGAAATTTTTACCCTCCGGTGGGGGTAATTGCACTTTCTACTTTTCTTCCCAGGCTCGCGGCTTCTTGTCTCCCTAACCGGTTTGACATTTTCTCGTGCTGTTACAGAAGCGATGTTTTGATTCCTAATGAAAAGCGGATGATTTTTGGTATAAGAATTTGAGCTTTTGATTTATTTAAAATGCAAATAAAAAAAAGCGAGCATTAAAAACATTTTAATAGAAATTTATGTGTCTGGCTTGAAAAAAATCTGAATCAATTAAGAAGAATTTTTGTAAAAACTCAGTTCGAAACTAAAAATTTTGTGAAGTATTGAATTCTAAGAATTGACAATTATACAAAGAAAAAAAAAATTTAAAAATGGCAAATCTAAAACTAATTCACGAAGAAGAAAATATTTAAAAACTTTTGGGCTTAAAACAGGTTAAAATAAGAGTTTGTTGAGAACATAAAGCGTGAAAAGTTTCAAACACGCTAAGTCAAAGGTTGAAACATGTTTCGAATTACCAATCGCTTATTCTATATTGCAGGTACACCTCGCATTAAAAGCATTAAGAACTATAACACAAAAAATATCTTTTACTATAAATTATGTCGATATTTAAACATGTTTCAGTTTTTTTTATTTTTTGGTACGATATAATAATAATTATGATATCGGCATTAGCAGCATATGTCATTAATTAAGTGAAAACATTTGCAGAGAATAATTAACAGGCTCAAAAATTTTTGATACAAAACGTTTTGTAATACAGTGAAATTCCGTTACAACGAATACCGATACAACGAAATTTCCGTTTCAACGAACTACATTTTCAGTCCCTATATAACTGCCATTACATTATTCGAATTCTATTGCAACGAAATTCCCGTTACAACGAACAAAATTTGCGGTCCCTTGAAGTTCATTGTAACGGGATTTCACCAACTGAAAAATATAGCAGTAAAATAGTTAAATTATTTGCTAAATAATTTTCTTTTATAATTTGTATTTTGTAAGCAATCACAGAAATAAAAGCAATTATTAAACCTACTAAAGATAAATAATAAAATGATAAGTTTCGAATATTTTTAAGGATCAGTAACTTTGATAAGTAACACATAGTTAGAATGAGAAATTTTATTGTATCCGTTATAACTGTGTTTATATAAAATCTGAGGTAACGTCTTCACAATAAGAAGAAAATAAAGTTTGAGTTCTTCATTTCAGTTTAAACTAAATTCCTATTTTAAAATTGAATTACATTTGGCAAATTTCTAAAGTAGTATATCATACTAATAAAATTTTTAATAGTGTTGTTCTCCAGACACTCTTTCTAATCCCTGCACTGATGTACTTATAAAATGAAGTTGAAAGAGTAGATATTTTGAGTTGCTGAGGAATGTTGTTTTAAAATCTTAAATTACTTACGAAAGCTATTATGAGATTTTAAAATGAAAATAATATTTTTCCTAACTGTAGAAATAATCTAAACTACTGAGTAAAAATGAAAATGTATTTTATGCAAAGAGGATTAGCTTCAAAAAAAATATATTATGATGAAGAAGAGATTTTTAGTGAAACGAACCAAAATCGCCTGGATGTACGAAAAATAGTGGGAGATTTCATTTAGTAGTCTAATCAGAATATCAGCAAATGTCTAGGATAGCAAAACTTCTTCAGCCACAATATGGACTAATGCTTTTTCTATTCGCATCGGTTGTGAAGCCTAGTTGCATTCACCTGTTTTCTTTTTCAACTTATTCCAATCAGCATCAAGGTGCAGAATTTGAAACTGATGACTACAAAGTGTTAAATATAATTGGTACGAAAAGTAATATTGTTCTTCAAAACCTGTACTTTTACGATTTTAAAAAATAAATCGTTCAATTATTTTGTTATCAACAACCTTTAGCTATATTTCTTAACTTCCAATGCTGGATTCCTAAAAAAAACATATGGTTCTGGATCAAAATGTCTGGAGATAGCTTTTCGGATGTCATCCGAATTTGTAAATGTTTTTTAATCGCATATTATGACCGAAATGAAGGGATGTCAGATGGTACAGTGTCAGCCGAGTTTATTGCAGTTATTGTCAACAGAAAAAGCATAATTCTGGTGCACGATTATGCAAGACCACACTGTTTAAAAGAAATTGACTCTTACAACAACAAATTGGTTTTGAAAAAAAAAAAAAGAGTTTCTATGAATGACCCCTCAGCCAACATACTCACCCGACATTGCACCATCTGGTTTTCCTATGCCACTCACTATGTGACGAGAAAAAAACCTCGAAAAATGGGCTCATATCTATTTTTAATCTGCAGACATTTTCGTCCAAAGGGCCATTCCAACTGGCAGAGCGGGACATTTTCCAGAATGCTTTGTTTTATAAATACAAATAAAACGAGCCAGAAATTTTATTTTCGAGAGCAAAAGTAAGTATTTGTCATAAGAATTCCAAAGAAAATTAAACTTATCGTTTTTTAAATAAAATAATTGATGAATGCGTAATAAAATGCCGTTGACGGAACGGTATTTTACTCGTATGCGTCCCTTTCCGTCACGGGCATTTTATTGCACGTCGTAGAGTTATTTTCTTCAAACCGACCGACTTTTGATGTTCTACACAGTTCTTATGACAAACATTTACTGTTGTTATCAAAAATAAAATTTCTAGCTTTCATTATTTTTTTTATGAAAAAAAATCTTCTGACAAAACTACTCAAAATGCCCCGTTCCGTCACATGAAATGGCCTCTAAATCTATAGCTTTCTGTCGATCCGGAACCACTAATTTGCAGATTATTTGGAAAAAAAATATTTACTACTAGGTATTTACGTCACTGATTTATTAAAAAAGGCAGTTTAAAAATGTATTTGTTAAAAAAAATAACGTAACTTTTCGGCCCTCCCTAATACTTTCATTTTCACCAAGCGAGATTACGTTGTCCAAACTTTGAGAAACAACATTTGGTTTAGCGGGAAGGGACAACGGTGTGTATCTCTCTCCCATCAAAACAACTTCCGAAATAGAAACAGATCGAATTCAAAATCGCCTGAAGGAATAGAGCACAAAGAGCTCAGACAGCATCTTTTTCTTCTCAGCTTTGACTAGAATCTTCCTTTCTCTTTCGTCTTTGCTTTGTTTCTCTCGCAGCGTCATTCGACCTTCTCCAAAACAGTTTTAATTTATGCAAAATGGCCTTTCAAAAGATACGTCCCTTCGTCATCGATCAATAGTGTCCTGTCCTTCACACCACCTTTAATAACGATAATTTTTTTCAAGAAATATCCGAAATTTCACTCTCACGTCACGATTCGAAGATTCTGACCTAGATACAGCATCCCTTGCAAACGGGTCGTTTAAGCAATCGGGGTCGAACTTTCTGATTCGATAGCGCTTTTACCACAGTCCTTGTGGTGAGTAAGCACCAGGGGTCAGCCCACGGAGGTATATATGTCCCATATATAAGATCCCGAGGCATTTCAGTACCAGCCACACTTTTAATCAGGATTAACTACCCTTGAGAACAAAAGAGCTACCATGAAGTATCTTTGTATTGCTGTCGTTTTCTTGGCTGTGGGTAAGCTGTTTTCCTATCCATTTGGGACTAAGATTTCTGGTGCTCAAGAAACTATGTTATTGTTTTGAAACGTGGAGTTCTATACCGAAAGGTGGAAAATATTCTACACACCGATCATATCAATTTCTTACAAAAGTATACATTATTGAGAGTAAGAACGCCAATTTTTTGAAACAAGAAGGCATTAACTGAAATATGAAACAAATTTCCAGTCGAATCTGTTTTCTGAGAAATTTTAAAGCTTTAATTTGTTTTAATATGTGTAGTTTTTCGCACTTATTAATTTCATTTTGAAGAATTATTTGTTTTAATATGCATTGTTTTTAACATGGATTAAAATTATTTGGAAACACGCGAGATTTTAGAAATACGTTAAGTTTCTTATGTCTTGAAAAATTTGAAAGAAATTCAATATTGTTAGTAATAAGAACACAAAAAATACCTTTGTGCTTAAAAAGTTTAAAAAAAAGAGTGAAATAGCAACGCTTAATTGCCCAAAACTGCATATTACTGCGGACACGTGTTTCGGCAATTACAATCAACCCCTTTTTCAATACAAATAACCTGGTGGATGAAAAAGCATCCGACAAAAGACTTTTGTCGGATATCTTTTCATACATAAGCTCACTTTTTATTTTTGCATTGAAAAAGGCATCCCTTGAAAAGGCGAAATATGTGTCTGAAATAATCTCCAATCTTGTGAAATTGAATGTTTTTATTTCTTGTTTTAATCTTCGATAATGTATTTTTGATTATGATAAAGTCGTTTTTTCTTAACAAAAGTTAAAAAAACCCTAACGTGTTACGCGCCTTGCGTCTGAATGAAAGAATAACAGGTAAATTCATTTGCGTTGTTAAATGAGACGTTTTGAAATCAGTGTGAAGTGCTACTGAGATATAATGAATCATATATTTTTAAAAATTGAGTTTCGAACAAAAACTGATGCTATTCATTGTTTCTAAATAAAAAAAGCAGTTCACCTTTTTAAAATAAATAGCAAATGATTTTACAACAATACCAGAAAAAAAAATCAAATGTAGTAAATTATTTTTAAAAAACGAATAAATAAACTTAAATGTATTCAAAAACACGGGCCTAATGTTGTCTTGCGCTCCATAATAATGCGGTTTTATCGGCATTCAAATGTTTTGAAATGTTTACGTTAAACGGCTTTATACGTAACTTACGGTACAGTTTGAGGTGCATTTTTATAAACAAACACTTAAAGTTCATTCGAATCGTCTGATTCATCTGATATGATTTTACATTAGTGCTCAAAGCACATTTTTATGGTATTACATATGGTAAAGAGTTTTTTTTATATCTAAATTATTTCCAATGCGCATTAAAAACAATACTTTTATTAAAAAAACAAGTGTTTTGTCACTTGCTAGGTATGTTATATAATTTACTATTACATATTGTTTTGACCCATCAATAAAATATTGAACGTTGTATAACATATGACCAGAATAAACTGAGCTTAAGTGACATGAAGTAAATTGTAAATTAAAAAAAAAAAAAAGTTGGCATTAATCGAAATCAGAAAGCAGTATAATGAGACTCATATTTAATGCAAGTACAAAACAGGCAATGGGGAAATATATTTAAAAAATATCACAAAAAACTATTTTACAAAACTTGCATTGCAGAAGTTAAGAAAAAGTACTCATATTCGGGGAATTGAATCAAGTCAAAATTAGAATAACTGAAAAAACGTTGGTCTTCATATGATACAAAATTTATTTTAAAAGAAAGTTATTAGAAAACAATGTGTAGTGAACGGAAATGAAGGAATCCTTTTGAAAATCAAATATATATATTTAATTTTTTATTTCATAAAACAGACTTACAGACTTCCACTTGTTTCATGTTGAGAAAAAAGCTTCTTTTAAACTGATAAAACAGTTTGCCGGTAAAACTTCATACCATTTACATATTCACAGGATAGTTTATTGATAGTTATTCTAGTAGGTAAACATGAATAAGCGTCATAAACGGCAACTTCCTAACTCGTTCGTTCTCTGAAAATAAGCGAAACAGTTGCCACAGTTATATATTATACTTTTCAATACATCAATTAGAAAAAAAATTGGTTAAAAGATAAATTACGTTTAAAGACAAAGTTTACTCTGTTTTGAAACAAATAATAATAAAATATTACTTTTTAAATCCAAGTAATGTATTGATGTTAATGACAGACATTAGGACACTTTGCATTTGACATTTTGGAGCATTTGCTAGACAATTAAGTTGTGAATTACAAAAATGAGCATTTTGTGTAACATGCACAATAGGCAAGGCTATCTTTCCCTGCATTTCGTTTTCTTGACTAAAAAACTGAGACAAGTGATAAAAATGCAGATGATTACAGAAATTAAAATTTAAAAAAAATGTAGGTACTGCGTGCAATATTCAACACGGCTTTATTCTTAATGTATTATTTTTACCGAAAATTTGAGGTGCACTCATTTAAATAGATTGCGAAAAAACACAATTTTCATACTTGATGCTGTAACAAGCATTTCAGTGGTCTCCGCTAGGTGGGTTCGAACATTTGTGTTATAACGAAATTTTAAGGCGGCTAATGTACAAAAAACAGATAAAAATGGGGTTTACCCCCGGAAAATTTTCAAATTTGTGGTCGTGAAACTGCATTTTGCTTCATGTTTTTCAAAAACTTGTAATTCCACTTAGAGTGTCACCCCCCCTCCAGATGGGTGACACCCGGAGAGGACCGTCTCCCCCTTTCCCCCGCCTCTCGTAGTGAAGCCATTGATTTACGTATTATGCTTTAAAGAAATTTAATTGTAAAATGGAGTAAAATAATTTCACAATAAGCGTGTAAACGACTCAGAATTTGACGCTAAATATGTGAATGCACAATTCGAAAATTATTTTATGAAACGATTAATTCATTTTACACGATAATGCTTCGTGAATGAATTTAGTTAATTTTTCAACAAAATGCATAAATCTTTTTCAAAACTCGTTTTCAAAAGTTTTCATGAAACACTTGGAAAACACAACTTGAAATGCTTTGAAATAGTCAAATACAATCTGAAATTCTTTAATTATGCTTATGTTGTAAGGCGCTTTATAAATATTTAGTTATAAAATTTACAATAGCAGAGTTCCAACAAGAAAAAGGAAAATAAAAAGAGTTAAGAACATCCAGTCTAGTCAGGAAAAGATTGTCTACAGGTTGTTTACTCTAACCTATATTTTTCACAAGTCTGTGTTCACATGGTTCAGTGCAAGTAGTCTGCTCTTGTTCAACAGGTGGTATTTACTCTACATCAAACATCAACATTCCAAATCTATTTGGAGGCAACGTCCTTTCGATTTTTTTTCTGCTGCAGGCAGAGGGAAAGTTCTACCTTTCAATTCATTGGGATCAGTGGGTCAAAATTTTTCATTAAGATTCTAATTACAAGATGTTCTGCATGAAACTTCCTCGGCGAACAGAAAGCAAAACCTCAGATAAGTCTCTGACTCGCACAAAGTTGGAATTCAATGAACTTTCACTGGAATTTATCTAACCAGAAGACATAAAAAATGGCTCAGAAAAGAACCAGTCGTCTTAGTTTTCTTTCTTTTTATTAGAAGGTTTTTTTCTTGTTATGATGTAATTCTATATCATCAGTGCTGCTATCGTAGTTGGCTGCAAAAGTTTTCCTTATTTATTAGATACAGCTGAGGCTTTTCATTCTGTAGCTTAAGGTATTTAGCTATCAAACTTTTTTTAAAAATATACCCATTCGAGTAAATATCAATTTGCAATTGTAGGTCAGTTTTCAACTGTTTAACACTAGAATTACGGTAGAGGTCATTTTGACCCCAAGCAAACTTTTTTTTGCTTACTGCTATTCTGTATTTGCTTTTAAAAGCTTATCTTTATTTTACTTTTCTAAATAATCGTGCTGTTTAAGAACATAAAGCTTTCAAAAATATTTATTTTTTTTTAAACCCAAACTAAAGGGTTATATCTAAAGGTGTGAGCAGGCGTCATTTTGACACTTTCGAGAAAAAAAAAAGAAATGCGAATACATTTACTGACGCTGAAAAATAGCATAGCTAAAAAATGCTTCTTATTATATAGCATTGCAAGAATTCGAAGTATTTATAATGTTGTTGCATATAAAAGAGAACATTAGTCGCTAGTTTCTGAAATGCAACTGAAACAACGTTCGTTATTTTAGGGTTTTTTTTATTTATTTTTTTAAATGCTTCACTATACATCCTCAAAATCTCTGCATCCTTTAAATAAGCTGCAATTATTCTAAAAAAGTTTATTTTCAACTAATTTTTACAAATATACAACATTAGGTAGGAAACTATGCAGATTGCTTCTCGGGGGTCAAAATGACCCCTGCCGTATGTCTAGGTATACGAAGATCGTCGTAATTCTACTGTTAAAACTCTTACCTTTAAACTATTTGTTTCTTCAGTTTTGTGATTTCTGCTGTCTTAGGTGGTATATTAAATGAAATAATTTGTCATGGGTCAATTAAGCATGATTTTTTCCCTTCAAGTCTTGGTTTCATTTTAAACAGTTTTAGAAAAGCGAATAACGTACAAACCGCAAAGCAGCTTAATTAAATTTAAATTTAAGATGCATCATACCTCAAATTAAATACTTAATTAACATAGTTCAGGGGCACAAAGTCATTTCGTGAGGATTTGGTGATCCACTAATAAACGGTTTACTTCATATTAAACCTGGTTCACCTCTTTTAATACCAAATGATACTTTAATAGCCGAGAGAGTGAGTCATAGACGATTTCATAAAAGGGGAAAAAATCAAGGTATTTCGAATGTTAATTTTAGATTCATTAATCTGTTTTCTATTTTTTATTTATTTATTTATTTATTTTTTTTTATAACTGAATTTTTGACTTGTGATGTGTTAACACTGGAAAGCCCGGAAGAAACAACACCAAATTAAGTGCTGTATGGCTCAGTAAGAAAATTAAAGCAATTGGAGTAGAGTTTACCAACGCAATAAACTCGAAGGCTCTTCTATAAATGGGCGAATTGCGATTAATCATGTTACGAAAATTAATCATCCTAAAAACTGAACGAATTTATAATATTTCCACACTTAATATGATATCTTTTTTTGTTATCTTAGTTTCAGAAAAATGTATTAAGTGATAATACCATTATGAAGCTATAAATCGTTATTGCATGGCATGTTCTAAATCAGAAAATGGAATAAATGACGTCATGAAAATTGTGTTTATTCAGCTTCTTACTGTCATTAACGACAACATTTTAAATACACTTTACAACCGACAGTGGTGGATACAAATTCTGATCAGGGGTTGCATACGGCAAATAAAAATCAAAGGGTTGCCATAACTGAAGATTCAAAGCAAATTTTCTCAAAAAACATGTTAAATATTATTGCTCTAAATGAATTTTGTATTACGTGGTAGTAATATGTAAGAAGTTTATTTTTGTAAAAGAGGAATATTTTTGAAAATTTCTTGGAAGAACAGTTGAGTAATTCATTTTACTGCACTGAAGTCAATCAACTATTAACCTTTTTCTTCGCCAGGTAATTGCAATTGCAATTTCATTATATGTATTCAACCGTTTTCGAAATATTGATAAAACGTAAAAGCTATTGTAGATTCGGTTTTTCCAGAATAAAAATTTGTCTAGGCAACATGTTTAGAACTCTTTTGCCCATTGACGCAATTAAATGATTCAACTTAGCTATACTGAAGTTACGGACCACGCGATGGATGTGATCGGCACGACTTTTGTTAATGACCCGGTTAAAACTGTCAAAAGAAATTCAAAACATTAAACAAGCTGCAAACACTGCTTTGCTCCGGTACATCTTAAAAAAAAGCACTTATTCCCTGTTTCGTAAGCAGTTGTAAAACTGATTGGCCGTGAAAAGGATCGTTTGTTAGACGGACTCAATGACATGTGTTTTTAACACACATTAAGGTTTGTGCTGCGACCCGTGAAATAGTCTTAATGCGTATGTCCCGTGGGAAGAAAAGTCTGGTTTAAAGGTTGTATGAAAAAAGAAATCATTGGTCATTTCTTTTTTCATATTTATTGTAACCTAGCTAGAATAATAGCCAAATATATACTTTTTAAAATGATGCATTTTTTTCTAGTTACATAAAGCAGTGAGTAGGTTTTTTTTTCAGAAGTTTAAATACAACATACTGATGAGTTTAACTTCAAATAACTCTACCTAAGAGTCGCCGATTGGCATACAATTTTGTACCTTGATAGTACTTATTAGAAAATATTGGATCCGTGTGTTTTTATCGGCGTTAAACACTTTTAAAGGGGTTAAATTCACTTTTGAATATTGGTTCAATGGGATATTGGAGGTTGAAATAAATTCTTTTATTTTAAGCACTAGTTTTAAAAATAATGTGCGATTAACATTATGAATATTTTTTTCAATAAGAAAACATTCTAAAGTTGACGTTTTGGGATTTTTCTGAAAATTTTATTCATTGTGGTAAGCCATTTTTCATTATCGGCCTCTTCAAGTCAGTGACAAAAATTTTTTCAGAAAAATCCTAGAATATGTCAGTTTTGTTTGTTTTATTATTGATTTTTCTTTTCTTTTCAAACATTAATTGAATCAAGCATTAATTTTCCCCCCTCAAAATAATTTGTTGTCGTTTAAACAACTATCCTATTAAGCTTATTAAAAATTCTCAATTCAAATCAACTCGTCTTCCATTTTTCCATACGTTTATGAAAGATATTAAGAATGTAAGAAGGATCAACGGACGTTTGCAGTATTAAATATATTTACATAAAATACACCGCCAGCTCAGTTATTCAGGAATAACTGAGCTGGCAGTATATTTTATGTATTTCTGCCTTAGCTCTGGTTTAGGGCGGTAACTCACTGAAAAATATTAAATATATTATTGAAAATTAAAGTACCACTGCAGGAAAACATTCAAGACGCATCCGATTCTTCTTCAATTTTTCTTTTGTTTTATCATAGCTAAAACCCTTAAGTAAAAACTGAAAATTTATCATGTCACAAAGCGATGAATATAAAATAAATAAGTAAATACATAAATGAACAAATAAATAAGTTAACCAAAATGAAGCATTTAATTGAAGCCCATGTATATCAATTTAAGTCTTTGCCAATATAAATCAACCACATGGCAATGTGCCTTGTAGGTGTATCTCGTAAAGTAAGGAGGGATGATACTTTTAACAAAAATGTATCTTGCATATATTTCAATAATATTAAAACATTGTAATTACTCAACAACAAGAAATTTAAACACGCTTCAGATGTATAACATAGGTACATAGTTTCACGTTATACTAACTACTATAGTAGTTTAATGACAGTTAAATGAACAATAAAAAGTCTCATCCCTCCCATACATAAAGGACGGATGGGACACGCATTTCAATGTTAAAAATAACGTATAATTTGGAAATATATTAGATAAAGTGACAAAGATAATGTATGACTTATGTAATATGATTTTTATAATATTGACAAATCTATTTTATGTAACTTTTATATCGACAAACAATCGTGTGAAATTAATCATTTTTATTCCATAATCGTAAAGTTTTTTCGTCAATTGAACAGTTGAGTTTTTGATCTGCTTTCAAAATACAACTTTTTAATACCTTAGTGTCGCGTTATAACAGTTGAATTTTGTTTAAGATTTAACCACATTTATACTTTTTTCCCTTTAGTATTTGAATGCATGAAAAGTGGATGATATGAGAGAACTAAACTACATGTAGAAAGCATAAAAAATAAAATAATAGAGCTAATTAAACAGAATAAGTTAAATAAAAATAAACTAAAACATAGCACATTTAAAAAAAAAGGGAACTAATTTTCCCCTTTCGAAATAAAAAGTATTGACAGTTTTCATACCAAGGTTTGGTGTAACGTCGTTTCAGCTGTTTGATCTATTAGTGCAAAAAAAAAAAAAAAAAAAGAAAGAAAGAAAATATTATTCCAGTCAAAAAAAAAAAAGTACTTTGTTTTGCCCTTAATTTTAGAAACACGTTTCTACTGTTTTGCACTCTGTTTCAGAACATATAGATTTAGCTATCAATATCAATCCGATGGGTTACCAATCTCAAAAGATGCGTTATCAATCTTAAATTGCAAATAAACAAGAGATTATCCTTTCGACACAAGTATAAAGTACGATTTTACATGGCAGTCTCTCAGAACTACTGAAAACGAATTTTGTACCATTCATTTATGTCCAGCGATAAAATTCTTCCAATTGATCAAAAATACTGTTTTAGAGTTTTATTTTTTGCATTGCAGGAAAAAAAAGTGAAAACGTTACATACATACAAGAATACAAATTACAGTATTGATAAATACATGTGCATTTAAAATTAATAAAGACCCCCCTCCCTCCCGTCTGTGACCGTTGAAAGTCGCAGAATGTATAATATTTCGAAGGTGACTTCAAGAAATTTTAAGACTTTTATTTAAAAAAAAAAGAAAAAAAGAAAAACAATGTCAAACAATATTGTATACTGCGTGATATGTCATGCTAATAAAAATTAAAAGCAGTTTTTAACTTTTTTTCAAGTATTGGAAACATTATTTTTAATGTTTATACTTACAATACATTAGTTACGCTTTCTTCAGAAATAGAAAACTAATTACAAATTTTTAAAACATTGACCCATAATCACAGAAATATATTAGCAAGACATTGCATTACATACATACTTTCATGTAAGCTATCTTAAGTATTTATCCAATAAAAGACATAAATAGAAAATATTTATGGAGAAGAAAATTAAACATAGCTGTAATGTCACATTCGCGAGTGAAGTAAGATACATGTGTTTGCTATACTTGTTTATTACAACTTGACAAATAACTTTTCCGCTTGCTTGGTCTTGCAGCATACCAGGCCTCCGCTCAATCATGCCATTTGAGGGAAGTCGATTTGTGTATTGCCACCATGATTTTCCATTACCAAGGCAGTGGGGTGCCTACTGATGAAAGCGGAGTTTCTCAACTTTGCGAGTAAGTTATTTCCTTTCAGACAATAAGATTCATTTTTAGTAATTTGTTTATTTTCTGATTATTATCACCCCCTCTATACATCGTCCCCGTGGAGGCCAAACAGAATTCTAGTATTTATTGTGCTTACAATTATTTTCCATTTTTAGTAATTGTTCTATTTAAAATTTATATACAAACAGCACGGGAAAAATCCAAAGTGGATCACTTAAAGCATGCGGATATTTAACAAACATTTTTTCCTACACTTTAAAAACAGTGCATATATTTTCATGCAGAAATTTTTTTACAAAAAATAAATGTTGCATAAATGACGTATATTGTAAAGAATCTGCATAAATGGGAGGAAATGTGATTTTTTAGTTCTACATAATTATGTCCACTAGTGCAGTAGGAATCAATCTTTTCCCTTCTGAGGACTACATTGTACCCTTCCGAATCTTAAGCGCAAAACATATGATTGAAAAAATATTTTCACAACGACTGCACTAGTTGAAATGAAATGAAACCAAAAGCTTTCTTTAGTAAATTTAATTAAAATTATAAACATGATATAGATTAATTTTCTCTAGCTATTCGAGGATCACATGAAAATTCTCGCTGACCACTAGTGGTCCACTGCCCCAAGGTTGAAAATCACTGCAATAGTGGGTATTCGTTATGTGCTCGGTTATTAATAAAAAGGAGGAGAGTAATAAAATTAACCTTAAACATAAATTTAACACTTTTTCAGTTATACTGTCCATTATTTTGGGTGACATTGTATTAGGGGTTAGATATCACATTTTTTCTAAACACGCGGTTATTGTTTGTTATATACCGAAGTAAAAATATAGATATAACCTTTGAAAATTTACCCACATGAAAAAAACGTTATGTTTTGTGGGGATAGTGGGTCAACGTTCTTGTTTGCCCCACTACGTAAGAAAAAAATGTCCTTCAAGTTTACTACACATTAATATAGATGCAACAAAAAGCATTATATACTTCGATTTTTAGCGGTTTTTTGTATTTATTCCTTACCTAACGTAGAAAAAAAAAATTAAAAAAAAAACTTTCATTTGAGCAGCATAAAATTTAATAAAACTATACTGTTTGTTGTCTGAAATATTTTTGAAAAGTTGCTTCGACAAAAACTTATAAAACAGAAATTGTTAATGAAATAACCATGTAATAAGTAGGCAGGGGAGCCTTGATGGAATGTCACAGGAGGTCATTGGAACTGCACAAAAATTTATTTGTACGGCAAACTTTGTCTGTTGAATTTATAAAATATGGTATTTTCCTGTAAAAGTAAAAGAAGGAGTAGAAAGGCATTAAAGGTGACTAATGCATTTTTAAAAAAATCGCGAACCCAAAAAAGGGCCAAAATTAATTTTAAAAATTAAAAAAAAAATATTGAGTTGTAAAAAATTGGAAAGCTGGATTTTGAGAGGGGAAAAATGTTTTTGCGGTATGTTTATCTGTCCCCCCTGATGACTTTTAAATGAGTAATCCGATTGAAACAAACTTTTTTTTTGTTCGACAAAAATAACGGCGAGGATACCTCTTTCCCATACTTCATTTATCTATTTAAACAATTTTTCGTTACATTTTGAACAGATCGCAAAATCTTAACATTAGCACTTATGGGTAAAATTAAGGCCAATATAGATATTCATCTTAAAGGGAATTTGCTTCAAACAAACTTTGTTGAAAAATGATCTTGATGAAGAACATATACAGCAAAGATTTTTTTTTTATTTAAATATTTTAAGGATATTTTATTAACATTTCAAAAGTTTTCAACATTAACAACAACAACACAAAATATTATGTTTTGGCACCAAAACATTGTGTAGAATCTGAATATACTCTCATTTTTGGGATTTCAGAAGTATAAAAAAAATAATCGAAGTCAAAATATCATATCTCGTCGACTTTCTATTGCCGCAAGTTAGAGAAAATATGACTCCAAATGCATTTAGTTCAAAGCGCAAGTGTGTGGGTTTTTTTTTTTTTTTTTTTTTTTAAGTAAAAAGTAATGCAAATTATGTGTAAGAGCTATTCTATTTTGTTAAACTTGAGTATTTTTGCAATAAAAGATTGATTCAAAATTGGCGTTAAGTGAAAATAATATTACGAGTATTTTGTGATTTTTATAGTTTGATGAAACTAAAATCATTTAAGTTTCTACTAAACGGTTACTTTAATGGAATTTTCATTTCAAAGTAGTGTAATAAAATCATGTAATAGTTCTATTACACCCTCATCTTTAGTAAATGTATCATCATGAAAAATCAGCGGACTTTTAATTTGCCCAATTCGTTCTTTTTGCCCAAATGTTTTACAACGTGGACAAAATAGCAACCCTGCCTATGAGACTTCTCTTGATCTCATCGTTTCGAAAAAGAGGTGGATAAAGTTAAGTGTTTGCAAGTCTTTGTAATTTGTGCATTTCATTCTCCAAAATAAACAACGCTTTTAGAACAATTTTACTATAAAAAATCCATAACTCCAGCTTTGTGATCATAGTCAAAACAATGATTAAAACATGCTTTGTAGATCAAAAGGAAGACATCAGAAGTATTATTGATGCCTTAATTACTGAGTTGACATTAGTAGTTTTTGAAAAATATTCATGGCTAAAGAAAAATTACTTATACCTTAGCTAATTTGTTCATTGTTGAAAATTGCAACCCGAGCGTAAGCTTTAGCGAAAACATCCATCATTAAATGTCTATTTTTTTTTTTTTTAAGGGTGGTAATGAAATGTTATAATTGCTGCTATACATGTTACCTTTAAGACCAAATTAAAAATATATAAATTTAAATCCTTTATGATAAATCAAAATGTGGTATTTGCTAAATTGCGTTGTGTACGAGTATAATAAATGTCTGATGCGTAACCTGCATTCTTAAAACTCAGTTTCCTTTGATTTCCTACTTTTAGTGAAAAATAGTTAAGTGCAAAATTTTATTTTGATTCTAGATCCATTGATGAAACAACTCAGTGTCTGAGAAACTTCACCAATAAGTGCATGACCCCAGTTCAAAGAGAAGTTTTGGAACTAGTCACTGAAGGATCTCAACACACAGTCAATGATTTCTGCTCTCAGGGATCTGAACTCAGAGCTAGTATGTGCACAGTTTTTTCTTCTTCTTAAAATAATGTTAAATAAGTTTTCGGAACATTTGACAGTTGATTTTAACCGACTTACATCTTGTACATTATAAGCAATTAACATCTTTATTGTCGAGTTTCAAATAGTAATATCGGGACTGCTAATATTAAGTGAATTTTAAACATAAAACAAATTTAGCACCGGTCTCAAAAGATCTGGACATTTTTCTTGTTTTTTTCCCGCAAGGTTTATCCTTAAATTAGTTGAAATTTTGTTACATCCATTTCTAAAAATTCATGAATATACATATGCCAATACAATCCATTTGTAAGATTTTTTGCAATAATATGCGTCAAAATAGAATGTAACAATCGAATTTTGAGCACTACATTTTTAGACAGTTAAGGTTTTCTACAATATTGAATGTAACTAAAACTGCTGCAGAGTGTATATTAAAAATGAAATTATATATTACTATTCTCAACTGCACATTAGATTTATATATAAGTTACATGATAATAAGCTGATATGCTCACTTGCCAGTGGATTAGAAACCCAAGATCACTATTTTATTGGACTACCTTTTGCACGGATAACTGCTCTGATTTATTTTGGCATAGAGTTTTCAAGCTTCTGGAGTGCATTTACATTCAGAAAATACTATGCATTGGCTATGCAGCTTTTTTGATTTTGTAAATTAGATGAAAGAGGAGAGTGCTGTCGGATGCGTCTTCCTACCACATTCCACACATTTTCTATGGGGTTAGGATCCCAGCTATGTGAAGGTCAGAGAAGGTGCTGGAAATCAGACTGATGCTCAGCGAACCAATTTTCAACACTTCTGGCGTGATGTATGGTTTCATTATCTTCCATGAATTAACTGTCGCCATCAGGATAAATACACAACAGGGTGAACTTGATCTGCCAGTATATCTAGCTATCGCATGACTGTCTGTTTACCAGGGACCGGAGGTTGCCGAGGAACACCAAGGCACCACTTCCATGCCAGTAGAACATTATCCATAATATGGTACTCCCTCCAAACCCTTGTACAGTGCGAGTAAGGCAAGAAGTTTCTCTCAAAGCTTTCTAACACTTGTTGAAAGGAAGAACGAATAGGAAATACGTATTTTGCTTGTCATCGACTTCAGTAACATTGTTGCATTCTTATATTCATTTTTTCTTCCTTTTATTTATTATTGTTTTCTTACGAATCAAGAAGGTTCTGGTATATAGAGTGAAGATCCAAAGATACGCTAATTAAAGACCTTTCGAAACAATCATAATGAAGCTCTTTAGTCTAACAAAGTTTAGCACATACAAAAATGTTTCAAAATATTTGAGGTAAACATGTTCACATCTTTGTTAGTTAATGCTGCATTTAATTGAACTAATCTGGTTGGTGTTTTCTTCCGTTTTTCCCGGATAGAAACGTGTGTGTGGTGTCACTCATGCTATTAATAATTTTTTAATCTAAGAATTACATATTAAGGAGGTGTAACTTGGGTTAAAATAGTTTTAAGCAAAAAGTGACAGCTATGTGGACTATTATAGATTTCACAGAGAAAAAATCGTCTTATTATTAACAGAGAAACTGAAATCCTACGGTGCGAAATTCAGGTAAAATTGGTAAAATTAATGTTTACTTATGCCATTAAAATTTCCAATTATAGTGGGAGAAGAAAGATCTTGCGCAATTTTTGCTTATTTAAATCAACTTTGGTGACGTCTTGATGGAGAAATATAGCGGACGCGAGAGCAAATTTGCAATCATATAATTTTTTGAAATGTAAGGAATGGTTCAATTTGAAAATTAAACAAAGTGAAATGTGCAGACATATTTGAACTAGCGTCGAAGATAACTCAGCGGAAAACTTTTGATGATTTTATTTTTAATTAAAAGGCAAATAGTTGAACCAAGGAAAGGTTATTGGTGCTTTCGGGGTTTAGATTTTAGTTCACTAAAAGTCAAAAACCAGAGATCCGTTTATAGAAAACAAGATCGTCTGTCAAAAACGATCAAATAATGCTAAAAAAATCCTTCAAATGTTTGTGTGTCAAACGTGATAATGATGATGTAGTTTCCCATGAAGAAAATACAGCGGTGCAACATTTTAGTACTCATATTTGCAAAAAAAAAAAGGCTAAAATAATTTAATAACACTTAATCATACATTAACCGAGAATTTGTTTTTTCTGAAAGTGTTTTGCACACATTTTGAATTTATTTGAAATTACTTTTTTTCTATTTGATGGAAGTAACCGTGTTTATACACTTACAGGATTCTTGAAACACGCTAGATGTTTGGGAGAAGTCCATGCTGATGATACGATGAGAGACTGTATGGTGGACATGCAAGTTGCTGTCGAGACAGTCACCACAACCAAGTTTGATAAGCGAGTTGGAACTCTTTGCTGGTAAGATAACGTTAGCCTAAACTAATCAATATTACAAAAGGAAAATATATTGCCAGTGGATAATGCATTTTCCTGTTTAGATTGTAGGCATGTGCAAATCTTCCTGTTTAGTAGAATTGGCTGATTAGCAGCTGGGAAAATGAAAGTCAGATAGGTCATAATATGGAAGTACGGTAGGTTTGTGACGAGGGATGAAATTGGAACTATGTACATCGATTCTGTGAACATGTCGTCTCGGAAATGCGCCGCACCGTTTCTCAAGTTGATGAAGGAGAAGTAATTGTACATCGAATGAAGTTGGGAAACCAATCCGAATATTGAAAGAGAAACGCATTATGAGAAGTTTATATCATTTTACCAGGATATATAAAATGTTTTTAAAGTATAAAAAGATATTTTAATAAACTTGTTCTTTTGCTGAAATTAATATTATATAATAAACGAATAAAATCGATATTTAAAATCAAATTTGATAATCTCGTGTGTTTTTAACGTTGCAAAATAAATAATTTGCCACTGCATTTTGTATAGTAAAACTTTTAACAAGAAAAGCAAAACTAAAAATTAAAGAATTTATTTGTATAAACATAAAAACGATTGTTTATATTTAGGTTTGTATAAAATATTATGTTATCTTTTAAATTAGTTTTTTCTATATTATTATTACTGTCATATTGAACAATAAAATGTAAGCTGATTCTAAGATTTGGGAAACACTTCAAACTTCATAACAAAAATGTAGGCTAGATTTAAGATTTATAATTAAAAAATCAAGAATGTTTTTTCGTCATAAGATGTATCGTACAAAGAAATCTTAAGATTACTATTTTTTCTTTTTCAGCGGATTCCGCCGATTCCTTGAGTGTGGTGAGAAGCTAACCGAACAGAAATGTGGACGTGAAGCCGTTGAAATGGGCCGCACCATTTCCCAACTTGCAGTCACTGAACTACCGGAAGTCGTTTGCCATTCTTTCGACCCCAACAGTTCACAGTGCCAAGCTTTGTTGCCAGCCAAAGGCTCTACACCCAAAGGTACGCAGTCCAGCTCACAGTTGGCACGTCTTTTGGCAACTGCCCTCGGAAACTAAAGAAACAAGATTCATGGACTCACTACTGACATTATCTTGTTCTTGTCTGTCATTATGTGTTAAAGTTGGATTTGTATCCTGGATAAAACATTGTTGTTTACCTCTTCAATCTAAGAAAATCCAGCTGTACTTATTTAAGGGAAAGCCAAATTTTGAGAAGTTAAAGCCAAATTCCGAGAAGAGAAAGCCAAATCGACAGAAATGAAATCCAAATCTTCAAAAGTGAAAGCCCTCAGAAGTGAATGCCAATTCCTAAGAAGTGAAAATCAAATGCTGAAAAGTAAAAACGAGTAATATTTTCACTAACACGCGCAAAAAAAAAAAAAAAAAAAAAAAAATCGAAGCAGAATTTACTTTCAAATAATTTTGATAAACTACTTTTGCTAGTTTTATTTTTTGTCATGGTATTTTATTCAAACAAGACTTAGTTTTAATATTAATAATGCGTCCGTAATGCTAGTTCAGTTAATCGTTTAAAAAAATACAATTGTACAAAAATATTTTAAAGTATGTAGATTATTTTAACCGCTCATTAAGATAAAATATTTTGTCTTCAGATTTTTTTTTGAAATCTGCAAATTTAGTAAGGTACAACAGCAATTCGCGAAAGCTTTTCTTTCAACTTATGTGCCATCTTGGAAACAAGAGAGCACTCATAGAGTTGATCAGAAGAAGCTTTCTCCAATTATAATACAGTAACTTAGTGACTTAAAAAACGTGGATTAGTGACTTTTAAAATTTGTTACTGTTTAAAATCAATAAATAACAAAATGCTAAAAGTTGTTTAAGCCAATTTAACATTCTTTTTAATTTTAATTTAGGCAAATTGATTTTAAATTAGGGCAAAAATTGTTTATATTATTGCATTAAATATTATTTTTATTGATACTTAATGAAAGTAGTTGATCGAACGCATTTTCCCAACAGTTCAAGGTTAGTGAGAGCATTTTAAAGTATGTCTACATTTAATCATTTGAAGCTTTTTCTTTAATAGTGCACAGTTTCAATGTTTCATCCAGGACACAATTGACAATCTCGTAACAGTCTCTTTCGTGCATGAACTCTAAAATTGAAATTAGTAATATTTAAATAAGATATCAGGATGTGCTTACTTTTAGAAGAATGCTTCTTTCTTCATTACCATCGAAAGTTTCATTAGATCTTTTTCTTTTTTTTTCTCATTTTTTGAAAAGTTACTCGCTTTCAAACTAAAACTGCCATTATAAAAGTAAGTTAAATTAAGTTCGTGATTCAAATAAAAATAAAAACTTATCAAAACATCACACGTTTGAATTTTATGAAAACGAAAGTAGTCAAAATTCTATCATAGATATACAGTATTGCTATTTCGAAACCTCTTAATATTGTTTTCCCAATAACTGAAATTTTGCTTCGGTTACCTATATTTTACTATACGGTAGTGATCCTAATTTAATTTGAGACATTTATGTGTCATTTACTACAAGTCTGATGTATCTGTCTGTGTTTCAATATTTATTGGAATCCTAATGTGTGTTGCATTGTTTTGAAATGAACTGTACAGTTTTGTTTTTAATAAAAATCATAAAAAATTCGAAATTTTTGTCTTGAAATTCAATATTTCTTATGGTGTTTCCAACTGTTCTTTAGCGAAATACACTCAATCTAAAATTATATTTGCATGTATAAATTGACGAATTAACCAGAAACTACGAGTTACAACATCGTTTTTTTTTTTCTGGAACAAAGAGTAACATTTTGACACATATATAAATAAATGAAAAACTAGAAGATCACTGCTTATTACAAAAAGTTGTATGATGAAACAATATGAACGCCAATAAAACTAGACAAAGAGAGTTTATAAAAAAACAACTCAGAGTATGCATAATTTTTTGTCAAATATAACGCTATCATCCCGACTCGTAGACACATATCACAAAGAGTTTTCATGAACATCTGACATAAGGCACACATATCACAACTTTTTTTTTTTTTTTTTTTTGAAGCAAAGCAACTAAACACGGAAGCAATTAGATTTTTGAAAGTTGCAAGACATGCATAATTTCAAAATGATGGAATTTTTCGAAGAAAGCCTAAGCAAGGGTGCACAGGAATAACGGAGTCTGCGCATAGTAACGGTGTCTGCGCTTAGTAATACTGGTTTTCAGTTGAATTCAGAGCTTACAACTGATATGGAAATTGTTGTTTCATGGCAAACGAGACATTAGCCGCTTAATGAAATAGACATTTATGCCAGAATGCCAAGGAAATGTGTCTCACTGTCGTCTCAAAACAAACGGGAACAACTCCGCAAAAACAACCGAGAACATCATTAAAACATTGCAACTAAAACATTGTAACAAAAGTGAACACTTATGGTCTAGGTTATCTTTACTCATGAATTCATGTTTTGAAGTGCAATAATGACCGATTTCACCTACAGAGATCTTCAGAAACAAGATGTTATTCATCGAAAATTACGAAATGCAACGGTTTCCGTTCTGGAGATGTGATGGTCTGGGAAGAATAATAATTAATGGGCGCACTTTCCTGCATGTTTTCAATGACGCATTTCTGACTGTTCAAATATATAAGAGTAAAATCTTAAAACCTCATGTCAGACATTTCAGAGGTCTACATAAATCTTACATCCTTTTTATGGATTAAAATGCTCATCTTCAAACCAAGTTTATCAATTTTTTGGGAATGAAGACACTGAACGAATACCACGGACAGCAATGTCTCATGCCTTTATCCTCCCTGAGGACTTGGGGACTATTTTGGAAACCAGACATCTTTATAAAAGACAGAAATGTTGGAAGAACGATGCTACTGACACCATGAAAACAAGCACAATGTGATATATGTGTAAAAGTTCCGTAGACATCTTATTCCAAAATAAATTCATATGGTCATTTTTTTTCTGAGTTAGTACTTTTATCCTGAACATTCTATCTTCAACTTATATCGTTTTACACTACAGTTTTGTATAAAATGCAGTACTTTTAAATCATTGCCTTTGTCTTTATGTGTCACAATGTGAGTATCCAAAAAAAACCATAAAGTTAGAGTTCACAGATTCTGAGAAATCCGTTCATTTATGAATGAATGTAGGAACGGATGTCCGATGTATGATGCCCCTACATTCATGAGGGAATCGAAATCTGCAAGTGATATAAACTTTTAAAACTCTTATCATCTAAAACATTCTCCTATTATAGTACTCTACTAATGTAATATTAACGAGAGAAATTGCAAAATATTGCTGACTTCAACGGACTATCTGGATTTAACCAGTTTTATGAAACGAAGACAAGAATGTTAATGATCTAACGTTAAACTGGTCAAGAAAGATATAGCAGAAGCTTTTGAATTTCAATCAAGAAAAATATTTTATGTTAACAGGTCATTGAAACTCGATAACTAATTCACGTGAAACAAAAAGTAGTGAAACAGGTTCGTTTCAGATTCATCGTATGCAAACACATGATAAACGCTACTCCCAGAAGAGAATTTGCCCGAAGTGATTTTCACAGGATACTAAGAAAGTAAAAAAAAGTCACAGGGAGAGACTGCAACTTCTGTAACTTCAGTTTGCATAGATTGTTAAGTGGTAAAGAAACTATTGCTGTTACTGATTGCTCTAACATAATTGGTGAAATATACAACCGACATTAGAAGAAACAACAAGCATAGATATTAGTTTCTGTGGATCTATATACAATGGAAAATTGTGAGCAATTTTTCCTTCTGAACGATTAAAACTTTCCCAATTTGTTTTTACTGGCCCAAAATGTCTTTTATCACAATATATAATGTGGAAACATATACTACATTAATAGACATATTATATTAAGAAGCCTTTTTCGAAAACGCTTTTGCCATTTTCAACTCTTCGTGGTTGTTGTCGTGTGCCAGCTAGGCTGACAATTTGGGGTGCGCTGCTTCACTTTTCCAACTGTACCGTAATTTGGTGTGAAGTCCTACAGTACACACTTGCCATAAGGACCCGTATATAGGGTAGGCAACCGTTCACAACACAACAACATATTCTCGCAAAGAAAGGACACAGAGAGAGAAAGTACGTCCATGCCCGAGCGGGGACTCGAATCCGCACCTTCATGTCGCAGTCAGACATCTCTGAGCACTAGACAAGGCAGGCGGCACTCTTCGTGGTATTTTTGAAGATAGAAATGTATTTTAGGTGGTTTATTTTAAAAGAATAAGGAGGCGGTTCCGTTATAATTTCCAGTGTTTTAGACTGTAAAGTGGCAGAAGGAAGCATAATGTAGGATTAAATGGTACTTACATAAAACGGTATTGACATTCAGGCAATACTGTTTCATATAGATGCGAGGAAATGGACATCAATGGACTGGAATGACCATCTTGAACTAAAAAACTACCTAAATAAAAAAGTTAACTTTACATTAAAAGCAAAAAGAAGACGAATAAGATGCGAGTGTTTTCATCTAAGTGCGTTAAAAAAAATTATTCATTTTACAATGTTTATTTCGATTTTATTTTGAAATACGTACAAAGTTGTCATTCTAGGCCATCGAGATATAACTTACCCTCAAAAATGTAAAGATATAACACTTGCAATTCTCAGTTTCTAAATTTTCTAAATTGAAGTACTTGTTCTCAATTTTTTACACAGTTGTTTCTGTAGAAATAGATTTACAAGATACGCAAGATACACTAGAACCGCCGGACTTTCGGTATACCTAGAACCGCCGAGCGGGTCATTTTGACCCCAGATTAAGAAGCAATAAAAATGCACAAGCGCTTAACTTAGCTAACTAAAACATTTTATTTAAAAAGTATTTCTAAGCAATTACATGAAGTAGTTTACATAAATCAAGAGAAATTGACTTATTCTTTTTTAAAAATCATAGTTTTTGATATTCATTATTCTTGAGTATCATTATATCTCTCTTCAACAAAATAGGACACTGTACACATAGCACACTGTGACATCTGACTCGTTTATGCATAGCTTGTGCTTCATTCATTTCATTTTCATTGGTTGCTTCACACTTTCTTTTTGCAGCCTTTTTTTCTCGGGAGAGAATAAACTTTTTTCTCAATTCTTCAACTAACTCTTGAATGAATTTTCGTCTACTTATAGATTGTCCAGTAATAGTTTTATACAAAACCCAAGCATTGATTGCAGCAAGATCCAAAATATTACAAAAAAAACCTGCACTGGCCACCTACGTGAAGCAGACTTGACTGTATATTTCCTTGTCATCTGGTCAATCACGTCCACTCCGTATTTAGTTGCATTGTAGAAAGCGATTGAATCAGGCAGTTTTTTTGGGTGATCTAAAATTTCTACGGTTGGATGGAGACTACTGAGTAACAAAACTTTTTTTTTTTTTTTTTGTTTTTTGCCTTGATAAACAGTTAGACTAATGTCTTTATGTGTTAGTACCGTAGTCGTGTGCAATGTGGCTTTTGACATTCTCACAGAGTCCGGTATTTCTCTTCTAGAACGTTTTACAGTTCCAACCAGACTTGTATATTTGGATTTCAATTTCTCTGCAAGCTTCAGTGTTGTGAAAAAGTTGTCCGTAGTGACATTTCTGCCCTTGTTTTCATAAGGACTTATTAATCGCATCACAACATGGTCAGAAAGAAAAACAACGTTGGATCGACTTTCGTTATTTTTCCCAAGGTATGGGAATCCATTTATCAGATATTTTGAATCAACATCTGCAGCCAAATAGAACTTGATTCCAAACTTATCTCGCTTGTTTGGCATGTATTGGGTGAATTTACATCTAGCTTTTGTAGGAAATAACTTTTCATCTACAGTTATATTTGGGCCTGGTGTATAGTTATTCTTGCAATTATCAATGAAACGATTCCAAACATCCGAAATAAGTGCGAATTTGTCTGTCTCTAGACGCTTTGATCTCATTGATTTTATATCAAAACGTAGAAATCTCATTATTTCTCGAAATCGGTTTCTTGGCATTGTATTTTGGAAAAAGGGTGGTCCCCAGTCTTTTGACCACAAGCTATCCAGTTCAAGCCCTTTTGCACAATAAATTCCACGAGCATATAAAATTGCTACAAAAGTATCTATTTCTTCTAATGTTATACTCCACTCTTTATCATGAGTCTGCCGGTCAGCTTCATCTTCAGTACATTTCTGTATATGCTTCAAGATCCATTCATCTATAAAAAGCTTCCAAGCACTTAGAGGACTGTTGTCGATAACATTGCGTTTAGCATGTGCTGTTGGGCCTCCAACTTCTTTCAAAATATTACATTTTGATTTTCTTCCTCTATCGTTTATTCCTATTTCAGCGACATTCCAAACTGTGCCATCTTTGCCAACTTCATTATTTCCAATTTTGAATGTTCCCTAAGTGAACTCCTAAAGATTAAAGGATTTGGCAGAAATCTGACATGGGCTGTGGGTTTGTATAAGGATGAATGTAAGGATTATATGTGAATGTCGGCTTTGCACCTGAACTTGAGGATTTCAAAATATAGCATTAATCTTTGAGTACGATGGAGGCTTTTACGTAATAATTCGGAAGTAACTTTTTAGTCATGTAGCGCACCATTGCTTCAGTTGGACTTATTCGAAAAGGATTCTCATAAAAATATTGTACAAGATGTGATAATAATAATAATAATTTGTAAAGAATTATTTTTTCAAACTAATGAGAGTATACATTTTCTTTTTAAAAAAGGAAAAAAATAAAGAAAAAAAAAACAGATAAAAGTTTTTTTATTCATCTACAATAGTCTTTACTATTTCGGAATACAAATCCATATATAAATATAGCTATTATTTATGATGTATTCCTTTAATGTATGGTTGGTCAAAGTGGTGTTTTGCATGCATAAATGAACATTTACTGTCAACGCACTAAATTGACATTTCTAATAATAAGTTACAAATTCTGATGAAATGTACCAACGTTCTGCCGCGAAAAGTATAGATTGGAAGGCCAATGCTATGAGGGTAAATGCATGCTAATAAGAAAGCAGTCTAGGAGAATAATTATCATGATTTCGTCGGTAGGTACGAACTACTAATCATACTACATATTAGACCTATTTTCAGTTTTCTTCTATATGTTTTTTTCTTGAAATTCAGTTGCTGAAAAATAATTCCTGTGGTATGAAATTCCAGCATTATTATCCTATATAATGCAAACATCGCGTGATCTTCGTCTGCAGGTGTGCTGTGGGAATGTTAATAATTTATAAAGGCAGTTATTTCTTTTCAGAAATGGGATTGACATGGATATTGATATTGAATGCAATCAATTTATTACCCTATCATCTTTATGTCTATTTGATATGATGACAATGTCAGTATGATTGATGAAATTTTAAAAATCAGATTACATTCAACCTGGAATACAGAACCACCTTTCTACATTGTAAATAAAGAAAAGCTGCCTCTGCATCAAACGTATAAAAGATTTGACCCTTGAGAATGATGCAACCACCTGTTATCTCGAGGATGAGAAGGATAGTGGCAGTTGTGAGGATAACAATTTTCCTTACTCATCTGTTGAGGTCAGCAAAAAATTGTTTGTCCATATCAAAAGCTGATAATTAGAGTCTTTCATACGTTGCTGTCACCAAAGAAAAAAAAAAGATATTTGTTTAGCTTTCGAGGATGCATGGAAAAGTATTTTTCTCCTCTATTTGTCACCTCGCCTTTCAATATATTACTATATTCTTCTTTTATTTTCAGCATTATCTGTGGAAAATATTTAGAAAAATGACCGTTGTACAAAACGCAAACATCTCCGAAACAAAGCAGAGTGAATATTTTGCTTAAAAGTGCTTAAAAGCTATCAATGTCGAGCTGCTCGATATTATGTTTTCTTCAATTCTTCGGTTAAGCGAAAGGATTATTGAAAAAAAGAAAAAAAAAAAGATAAAATTTTCCTAGCATTTATTGGCAGCAGTTACAGAAGAACCCAATCAAAAAAATATATGTATAAAAAATGTTTAAGAAAACTTTTCTTTTTTAATTAACGCAGAGGTACCTTTTAGGCTTCGCGCCCCCTTTTAACATTGACATGAGATCACGCCCCCCCCCCTTCCCATTCGGGGTCAATTTGGAAATTGGACAGCTAAAACTAGCTGATAATCCAGAAAATTTCATCCACAAAATTTAACATCACTTTATTTTGATCACACTATTACTCGCAGAGCCGTGTCCAAGGGGAGGGTTTTAGGGGTTAAACCCCTCCCATTGGTGAAAAAAATAATAAACCAAATGAAGAAAAGTGCAAATTTGGCTTAAAATTAACTTGAATGTTAAAGTTTGTGCACGGCATTTTTTTTTTTTACCATTCCCTTTAAAGTTTCCTGGAAATTTACAAATGTCTTCTCTTTATCGACTGAGATCATATTTTGGAAAAACAGTGATTGAGGAATGATTGAATAGGCTGTCAATACATAAATCCCGAGGGCCCCTAGTTTCTGTTACAGGCTATCAATACAAAACGTTCACTGCATTTAATATTGCTTCTCATTCGAAGTTTATGATGACTGGGCATTTAACAAAAATAGATAAGTGTTGTCGCTATGAAACTGCAAAATAATTGTGTTTGGTAATGTAATATGCATCCGCAACAAACCCTTTACTATTTAGTTTGCCAAGCATTATTTTAGAATTCCAAACCAAAAAACATAAGCTATAACATAATTTGAAAATTTTTTAGTTCTTGTTGCAACCTCACAGTAAACATAATAAGGTTTGAATCTAAACAAGCAGTAAATTGAATAATACTGAGGTTATTAACGCACCCAGAACTTACTTTCTGAGAGGTGATTCTTACATGTACCTCGTTTATCCGGACTAACCTGGACCAAAGGCAATTCGAATAAACGAAAATGCGGATAATTCGGGGAATAAGCGAAAATATTCTTAAGTGATATTAACTTTATCTTTTACTAGCAGTACCCGCACAGCGATGCCCGTGCTAAAATTTTAATGGGAGTCCGTTGAATAAAAAAAAAAAAAAATTGACGTCCCCTCCCCTTCTGATGTGAAATGATCATTTTTCTTTGTATAAAATGCGTACACACCTTTTAAAAAAACCTATTAAAGTTTCTTTGGAATTTAAAACTTCGTCAAATCATTAAATTAGATTTACAGTTGCTTTAAAACTCTATTTAGCGAGTGAAGCGGGTTTTTCCTGCAATTTAAAATATTTCGCCAAATAAACAAAAAATACATCAATATCTTTCAAATGTAAAAATAGTTCCGCATTTTTATTGTTTATCGCCAAACTCGCCCAGCAACCACGGGCTTATCATAATCCATACGTCTAACGGAAAAAAAAAAAAACATCCAGTGGAACATTCAAAAATCATCAGAAAAAAAAGAAAATTTCGTACATTTCACTCGGATAAAAACAAATCAAGTTTCTTTTCTTTCAAAACAAATCGCCAAAACGATGAATTACATATACAGTTGCTTTAAAATAATAATCCTAGACTGAACTGCTCAGCGCCTAATGCGCAAAGCGACCACGCTACCGGAACCCAGCCCTTTTGCGAGTGAAGCGGATGTTTTTTCATCGGCAATAATACATGGTTCGCCAAACAAACAAAAGAGTATAAAATTCCATTAACAGCTTTAAAATCTTTATATATTAAGAGCTGCGTTGCCCGGCTTTGCCCGGTCTACCTTGAGAATAAAAATTGTGTCAACTGACATATATTCAACAATCAGGCTTAAACAAAAGGAAAAAAAAGAAAAACACCATGCAAAATTACCCTTCCAAACAATGACGACAGATATTAATATACTTTTAAAAAATTAAAATGCGAAAGATGGATTTTAAAAGCGTAACCATCGAAGCACGAAATAAAATAAGTTTAAGAAATTAAAAGCAAAATAAGGAAAGAAACAATGGATTCAAAAAGGGTAACCATTTAAACGAGAAAATAAAATGATTGACAATAGGAATCAAAATGACATTTTTCGAATTTGATTTAAAAACGCTTGTAACTTTTTTCCTTTAAAGATAGAAGCTAAGTTTTCGACCATGGGTCGAGAGAGATCTGGAGAAAAAAATGTCGCTTTTTTCAATGGTGTCAAAAAGAAAACTGTGGGACAATTCCTTCACTTCTTATTGATAGATTTAATGAAGAAAGTAGTGCCTAAATTTCAGCTAAGCCTAAAAAATTTCGAGCTAAAAACGCAAATCACTCCCGTCGTAATTAAGTTAGAGCATTGAAACAGATTGTTTAGAAAGCGGAAAATTCTACCCTTTTCAACGATATATAATATTAATATGTGCAAGTAATTTTTCACTCTAATATTCGGGAATTTATGTGAAATTTGGGCCTAAAATGGAATAAAATGAGCTGATGTGTGCATCACATGACTTCCTTTTACTCTAATTTAATGTCATTTTCTCATTATTGGCAGTTTTAATGTGATTCAATACTTTACTCTCTAAATATCACCAACAGTGGCCAAATTGAAACCAGATTTAAAAAAAAAAGAAAAAAAAGTATTTAAAAAAAATAGCGAAATTTGTCGCCAAGTTGGCGACAAAACTTGGCGACCAAAAGACTGGCGCGATATATCGTCAAGTGTCCACCAAATTATAACACCACTTAAGTTTACATCGAAATTAACAATAATTTCCCCTCAAAAAGGGACAAAAGATCCCCTTTGGAGCATCCGAATGCAACCAAAAAAGAAGGTTCACAACTAGACCCCACTAGGAGTCTACGTACCAAATTTCATTTTTCTAGGGCATTCCGTTCTTGTGTTATCGACATACATATGCACATACGCACGTACGCATATACATACGTACATCCAGACGTCACGAGAAAACTCGTTTTTTTCTCTCAGGAATCGTCAAAATGATTATTTCGCGTGTCTATACGTTCTTAGGCACTTATCCATGTGTGGTCGAGTCGAAAAAAAAGCTCAAAATTCATTCAGGGGTGAGCAAAATGGAAATTAAGGTCGATTTTTGAGTGGCAATTTTTCGCGAACACAATACATCCTTTTTTGTAAAAGGAAGTAAAAAGAACTATTTATTGTATTTTTTCGAATTATAGCCTATTGTCACTCAGTAAAAAAGCACCTTTCATATAGTGAAGGAATTTTTCAAATAGGTGCAGTGGTTCCGGAGATTACCTTGAACATATAAACACACAAAAATCCGCCCTCTCTCTTTATAATATTAGTATAGACTAAAGCAAAAAACGTTTTCTAACAAATCTAAATAGTACTGTTTCTCGCAGCTACTTTATCATTTATAGTTCAGCTGCAGTGGTGTCAGTGTGACGCTCCAAAATACTCCATATTGTTTGTTAAATTAGTAGTTCTATACTTTATTGTATGTTCTATGCAGGAGTTGTATGTTTAATCAAAACAAACATCGAATATTTGTCGCATTTATAGTTCCGTTCTTGCAGCAATCATAATTTAAAATTATTATTTAAGTGCGTATATGTTTTTTGAAGCCCAGTTGCTCAGTGGTAGACTTCCACGCCACAGGTCCGGGTTCTATCCCTATGGGTTGACTCAGCCGTTCATCCCTTTGGTGGACCGATAAAATGAGAACCAAGCGCGCTTGGAAAATAAACCCTGGGGGTTACGCGTTAGGCTGACCACCTAACCGGAAACATCTGCCTAGCACCCCAGAGCCCTTGGTCAGGAAGACTGAGATGAGCACAGTAAGCCTTAGTCCCCATGGGCTGTTGTGCCACTGGGTTTGGTTTGGTATGTATTTTTTAACTCTACAAACTTGATCCGGTTAAATGGGGGCCGGATAAACGACGTTCCACCGAAAAAAATACCATAATAGAAATGGTAATATTACTTAAAACGAAATCTTCTAGGAATTTGACAGCCCGCTTTGTCCCTCATTGTGACCATCAAACAGAAATGAATTTTTTGGCATACTGTTGTGTTTTCCTGAAAATGCAGAAATGAATGAAAAATTATTGAAACCAAAACCCCTCCCTTTATGAAATCCTGGACACGGGCCTGATTACTCGAGCATATGAAATTCAAAAAAAAAAAAAAAGATACAAAAAAATAATAATAAAAACACATTTTTGACATAATTTATTAGAAAGTGAGGTTCGCGGGCACCTTCAGTCCTTTTCCAGTACTAGTGAGAGGGCTGACATTGCTTTTCAGGGTTTACACGTGACCACAAAATTGAACTAATCATCTTTTTTTTTTTTTAATCTGCGCCCCTCAGTTTGAGAATCTATGCCATAATGCATTACTTATTTAGTAAAAATCGAATAAAGTGTAGGTCAACAACGCTTAACCCTTTATTAATAACACACAATCCTTACACCAAAAATGAAATATAAATATTGTTTTGATGTCGAGGAAAGTGTTTCTATTTATTTACGATCTACTAACGATGACACTATTAGATGAGGACGAGTTTGTAACAATGACAACATTCGAAGAGGAAACAAAAGTTTGTTCACAAATAAAATTTAAAAACATCACGGAAAATATAGGAACCCTCTTAGTTAAGTTAATGACAGCAATGTCCTTCTATGTGTAAATCCTTTTTTTTTTTTTCAAATTTCATGGAAAGTAATAGGTGTACATTAGGTTGGGTTGAAAAAAACTTTTTTTCTAATCAACTTCTAATAGCGCGGAAAACGTGCGCATAGGCATCCTAATAACGGGAAAAATAATTTAAAAAATTATAAATTATTTTTGAAATCTTGTACGAGACCTCAAGTTGAGAAAAAATCGGCAATTTTTAAAGACGTAGAGGAGGGTGGCCCAAAGCGGATAGGTCTTTTTATGCCCCTCTCCCATGGTGTTTAAGCGGCGATTCATACTTATGTGGTGTTTACCCGAACGACACCAGTTTTAATCAACCCCAGCGATGCAACAGTGAAGCGGCATGGTGCAAGCAGGCTTAAATTTAAAAAATGATATTTTTCTTTTAAAAAAATGAAGTTTTAAAACTTGTGATTAGTCGAAGACCAGCTTTTTTTTTTTTTTGTTTTCATCATCAATAATATTAAGTTATTCTGGCACCATCCACCAACAAACTACGATGGTCATTTCGTTTGTTTCTTTTTTTTAATTTAAAGTCATAATTATTGAAATAAAAAACGTGCTTTCGGGCAGAACGGGTTGGGCAACGTGGGTATACGATTCAATCATGTATTTAAATATAATTTCTTCACACATGTGCTGATACAGATTTTCTATTTCAATAGGACAATAGGATAAGTATAAAAAAAGTTTTTTTTTAGGATGGCAATCAATTAGTCAATTAATTTAATAATTTTTTATGTTTTATAAACAAATGTGCTGACTTTAAATTGGATAGGTACAACTTTTAACATATTTTTTTTATGATGGCAAGTAGCTAGTCAATTATTTTAATCATTTATAACTTCATATTTGATTGGCAAATGTACCAAATCACAGTTAGTTAAGCTTACCTGCTTTGGGCCCGATGATAGGGCAAAGCGAGTTTTTTAATTGTTTGTGATGTTTGATAATAAATAAATATTGGGTTTGAAATAGTTCAAAAATCACTTTTTATTTTTAAGTTCAGGAGCCCTGCTAGGAAATGAAACCGAAATTGTTGGGATAAAAATCCAAAAAAATACAGTTTTGAATTGTTCTTCGAAAACCTACCAGCTTTAGACCACCTTCCCCTATATTTTTTTCGAAAAATAAAAAACTTCATTTCTAATAGTATGAAAAATACATTTTGTAGTTACCGAAATGTGTAGAAATAACTTGGGGGCTCATTGTCGCACATTTGAATTCCCAACAGAAAGCTTTAAAATACCACTTTTAAATTAAAAACAATATTATCTCAAAACTTCTTAAGCTTACAAAATGCTATAAAAATAGATTATTAAACCTGCCCTTTAATGTTTTACATACTCATACATTACATATTACATTTCTTTTCTGCTGAAATGACTCAGGACTCATTTCAAATTTTTCCACGGGGGGGGGGGGGGTAAAGGGTGCAAATTCAATGTAAGTTTCAAAAGACAGCAAAAATCACTCCCACCCAATTGTAAATTGCATTTATTTCTCAAAACCGTGGTGGGGGGCAATCGACTCCCCCCTGACCCCCGAATGCCGAGCCTAATCAGGTGGTGGTGGAAACAAATTGAGTCCCTCACATAACCCTACCCAATCTACCAACCAATTTGGATGTGTTTTATTATGCTGAAGTTCTTTAAATTCTGAATTCGTATCAAATGCTCTTGATTCGATCGTTATTTACTATAAAAACCTTCTCGGATTTTACGCTTGCGACCTTTTACTTCAGCCTCTGTCTCAAGTCTCTCTGCCGACTGAGTGTGGATAAACTATTCAAGTTACGGCAGGGCCTTGATTTTCAATGGAATTCAAATCTTACGTTGCCATATTTAACAACAAGGATAGTGGTATTAGCTTATACGTGAACCGATCAAGAAGTTTAGGATAATGTGCGGTTTAAAAATTAATTAATGAAAAATTGAAGAATCAAACGTTACGTACTACTGGCGGCTCATTTCAGATTTTCAGTATTCCCTTGTAGCGTAATTCTGGAATGTGCTGTGTGTAGTCCAATATCAACCACACATCATATTATCTGGATGAAGAAAGAACCAGTTTCTTTGAATGACGGGATCAAGGATTTATTTTAATGTTATTTGGTAAATGTCTTCTTGCTTGAAAGAGCTTTAGTACATGATTCGGACCCTCTTTCATGGTGAAATGCATTTTAATATCAAGCAAAACAGTAGCGTAGGTCTTTACTATAACGTTTCCAGTGTCTGTGTTGCATTACTCTTCCAGTGTCATTACTCTTGTCGGACTAATTTCGGAAACATAAATTCCTAACACCCAGTTAGTACAGTTAACCTTTGGGAATAACTGAGGGATCTGGGATTTTTAACAGATAATTCTGGATCATTTGTTAAAATTTTTCTGTGCTCGAGGTAGGAAAATGTCAACAAAAAGCTAAAATTTCCGTGCCATACTCAGTCAGTAGATAAAAATTCATATGGTTCTATTAAGTAGACAACATTCAGATCAAGATCTTTGATGAAAATCTTGAAACTACTTCAAGGTACTTATTCTAAGATCGAAATCCACCTTGCGAGAGTAGTTCTGATCGTCTCACTAGATGGCGCTATAGAGAAAATCAAAGTCTCGCAGACCAAATCTCGCAAGTTTGTATTCCAATCGCCAAAAAAAGGGAGAAAGTGACTTTTCGCGCGTTTGCTTGCGAGCGAAATCTCGATACCCCAAAGCGGGTGAGATTATGCGATTTTTGTGATATAATTATGGGAGTTCGTTTTTCTGAAAGGTATTGGCTTGAAGAAAACGAATTTGGATGTTGCCAATCCCGGAAATGGTTCAGGAAGCACGGGGGGGGGGGGGGAGTGGTTTTCCATTCAATTTGTGCTACAATTGCGGGAGTAAGTTAAATAATTCATATATTTTTTAATTATTTTTCCTATTATCAGGATGCCAATGCGCAAGTTTTCCGCGCTATTAGAAATTGATGAGGAAAAAGAAGTGATTTTCGACCCACCATAGTGTACATTCTGATTTTTTTGAAAACAAAATGTAACTTATTGATAATTTATCTTGAAGGTTTTACTATTTGAAATTATGTTTCTTAAATGCAATAAAATGCGAAAAAAAGAAATGCAAAAAAAGAAAAAAAAGGATGACTTTGCAAATTTCACGGTGAGCCAAATGAGAGAATTATACTTCTCACCCAACAAAGATGGCAGCAAAGAGATTTAAATTTTTCTATTAGCTATGAAACAGGGCACTTTCAGCTATGCTAAAATGACTCTTTAAAGTGTTTTTTTTTTAATCTTCTTCAATGAAAATTCATGTACTACTTACTAGGATTGCAACTCTAACAAATTCAACTTAGTATGGATTACGTGATTTACTTAAAGTACTTACTGCCTTCGGTGCCAGAAATTTCACTTTTTTGCGTAATTGGCTTTTTATGGTTTTCAGTCGTCCATTCACCTTTTTACGCATTTCTGCATATTTTTACGCAGCTAGACAGCTTATTTCGGTGACAGCTTAAATGATTTTCTTGGCGATTTAAAAGTTATTTCAGTCAATACCTTGGTCGATGTACACTTTTTGTGCGTCAATCTTATCTATCCCTGCATCTTCCAACCACTATATCTATGTACATCTATCTCTATATTTGAATTATTCGGAAAACTATGCATTTTTACAGTTTCAGAACTTCTAAAATTTCAATATTGTTTTTAGTTTAAAAGTAAAAAAAGAAGAATATTCTGAATTGAGGGAAAATATCGCCAAAATTAAGAGTAATTTCCTAACACTTAAATAAACGCTTTCAAAATGCATTTCACTTCTCAGAGGTTAAAATTACTTCTAGAAAATAACAAAATAGTGTATAAAATTGTATTCCAACATATTCAACTGATAAAACTCATTATTTAAGGAAAATAATTATAAACTTAATAGCGAAACAAACGGCACGAATAAGAAAAACTACTAGGTATTTCAGTAAAATGTATTATTAATAATACTGCTTACGTGTAAAGTGTGACAGTTTCTCCCTTGACGCATTTTTCTTTAATAGGGAACGTATAAATGTGTTATCTCGCACTTGGTATTTTGAATTAGAAATTCAACTTGACCAAATTTTCGCAAACATGACTCCGAGAAATCAATGATATGGAAGACGGCGTCTGCTACGAAAGCCATAATCAATATGATCTTTTTTGTGAGCAGTGAAAGGGCTGCCATTAATCCGCCTACTTTTATCAGTGTGAAGCAAAAAAAAAATAAAAAAAAATAATAATAATAATAATTTGAATTTTGTCATCTTGAATTCAAATTATGTTTTTCGCAATCACGAGTGTGTGTGTGAGTAGGCGCGTGTGTTTGTGTGTGTGTGTGGGGGGGGGGTATGTGTATGTGTGTAGGCATGTGTGTTTGTGTCTGTGTGCAGGCATAAGTGTGCGGGTAGTTGTGTGTATGAGTGTTTGTGTGTGTGGGGCGGGGTATGTGTATGTGTGTGTAAGCATATGTGTTTGTGTCTGTGTGCAGGTATGAATGTGTGGGTAGTTTCGTGTATTTGTGGGTATGTGTAGGTATCTGTATGTATGCGTGTGTGTATGTGTGTGTATGGTGGTGTTTGTGTATGTGTGTATGCGCGTGTGTATGTGTGTGTATGGTGGTGTTTGTGTATGTGTGTATGTGTTTGTGTGTGCGTGTGTGTTGGTGCGTGTATGTATGCGTGTGTGTGTAGGATATGGACGCAACCTCTCAGGGACGTTTCTTCCTAAGGGACGTTTTTTCCCAGGGGACGTTTTTTCCCAGGGGACGTTTTTTCCGGGGACATTTTATCCGGGGACGTTATTTCCGGGGACGTTTTTTCCTGTCACCAATAAGAACAGGTAAAAAGTTCCACCCCATTGTGCGTCGGTTTTCGGAATGGAGGGCATCTAAAAATTGCTGTTTTGGGTATTTTTCCGGAATTTTTAGAGTAAATTTGAAGTGAGAATATTACGTTATACTAAATTTAAAAGCATGAAATTAAAGGTGTTTGTCCCCCAAGAGGGATGACATCAAAAATGACACTAACTTTCCCATATTTACAGGTGACATATGCACTGCGCATCTGGCACATTTCCTTGAATCTTCCAAATCACTACCGAAAGAAACCTGATGGAGAAGGTATCTTTCATCTATAACATAAATGTCACCAGCTTTTTGATTTGTGATGGTGGATGGATCTTTTGCTTCAGGTAATAACACTTTAAAAATTCAGGATTTCTTTCCTTATGAAACCTGATTCATTAAAATACTGATATAGGATCAGCGCATAACTCGTACTGAAAGTTTTTAGCAATTTGTTATTCCATCCTTACTATAGATACCATTCAGTGTAAAAGATGGTTTGGGTTTACACATCGTTACCGATAGTAACTACTTTCGTAACAGAATCTACAAACTGGGAGACAAAAAAGATGAAAATATTTAGAATTCTATTGTTGTATTGCTCATTTCTCTCATCAAGATTTCTTCCATCGTTACATCACTACAGGTTCTGGACCGCCAAAATTTGTCACTGCGTTCGATCGTTGGATAGCTGAGGTTTGATGTAATCAATTTTTTTTATCTCATAATGTATACTCAAAAGTTTAGATAGTGCTGCAAGTATATGTGCGCATATTTACGATAGTTAACATAACCAGCTGCGTAAAAAAGAGGCAGCTTTTAGTGTTTGCAAATGAGAACCCCCACCGACTTAGAGGGTGCAGAATTGCAGCGTTGCCCGTCTCACTATTGGCAATTTCGGTTTATCCCCCCTTACGGTGATGGCAAAAGATTGTAGAAAAGTTGAAGTACATTAATTAAGAAGAAGGAGGGAAACTTCAGTCAGTTTGGACTTTTTTTTTAATGCTGCACAGGGATTTTGTTTTCGATATCACTCCAGCGCTCTAAACAGTTTAATACCTTTAATCACAAATAAATTGGTTACTGAGCTCGCTTAGATCTTTTAGACTTATTCTTCTGACATTACTATATCATTGTGTGACATTTTGTACTTCGGAAAAGTTTAAAATCAGTGAATTTTTTTCGTGAACTTCACTGCAATCGTTGATATTAGAATGCAAATTCAGGGTCTCCCTCCCACACCTCCAAGCGATGGCGCACCCTTTAAGTGTGACGGAATACCCATCCAGAATAAAAGCCTTCAAAAAAGAAAGAAATACCCCTTGAAAAAACTGCATTAAAAATTCCAATGACGCAATTTGCGCCATGGACCCCCGCCCCCCGTCTGTGCTCTCCAGTTAATTAGAATTTTTTCTGTGAGAATTTATTATTTTACTATTATAGAGTGTGGTTCTGCGAGTTTTGAGTATTTTTTTTAAGTAATAGAAATCATTTTTATTTTAGAAAAGAATTATTTCGTCCCCCCCCCCCTTTCCCCAAAAACCCGACGCGCAAAGTGCTGGGACTTTTTGCCCCTTATTGCTGGAAGGGTAAGAAGTAATTTGCAACAGGTTTCAACTTTTTTTTTTTTTTTTTTTTTGGAGGTTTGGGTTTTGCCATTTTTTGGCGTAATTTTACTGTACTACAGGTGAATATCTTGACAGCACTGCCCTTTCAAATGGTTCGATTAGTCTTTGATCGATAGTGTAATTTTAATTATCATTCTATACTTTAGTGCAGGGCTTCCCAAACTTTGTAGACAGCGGACCCCTTTTGAAAACAAATATTTAGTGCGGGCCCCTTAAGAAAATTCCTTGGGGCTGTCCATAAATGATGTCACACTTTTTATGCTTGCTTGATCGCCTCCCTCCTTTGTAACAAAGTGTCATACTTCATCTTGTCCCCTCTCTTCTCCTGGTTACATGTAACTAGGTAACGCTATGTTTCATAAGCATATTATTATAAAAATGTGTGATGTCCCTCTTACACATGTTACCCTTTCCTTTCCCTTATCGCAAACTAAAACAATTTCCCAAGCCTCCTACCCCTCAAAGCATGAAATCATTTGTAGACGGACCCTTGGTAGGTAGTTTGCAATATATAACTTTATTTACAAACTATGAAGACAAAAGTTAAATTGATCACACAGAAATAAATTATAACAAAACAATGGAAATTTTAAGTTTATTATCGAATTAATGTGAAGAGTGAAGGTGGTATAGCTGGTACTATTTTACTACATATTGGGTTTAATTTTCGATCGCTGGAGTTAATTTCAGGTTCAGAATTTAGACAACTTCGATATTTAATTTTTTAGAGTAATCTTCTGATACTTTTAAACACTTTTTGAACTAGAACTCTTATCCCGTTTTTTAGAACACTTTGAGGCGCTCTTTTTGGAACTGTTTTCAAAACATTTCTGAGAACACTTTTCAGAACTTTTATTTGTCTCAGCACACGTTTTTACATCTTGGGAACGCATTTGAGAACATTTTTTGAACCTTGGCACTCGTCGGCTCCTCTTTTAGAACACATAGTGGCACTGTTTTTTACACTTTTTACAGTACTTATGGACCACTCCTTTGGTTCTACCAGTAGTTTTTGCTGTTAATTGCACCACAGTACATTGGGGTAATTGTCAGTTGCCGTCGGCAATGAACGGTCCTCGACCAAGAAAGCCCTTACTGTTTTCTTGCATTCTCGACATCAACCGACAGCGAATGATTGAACAAAATTTCTTTTTGCATCATGTTGAGACATTCTACTGATTAGTAGTAATTAGTGGTTCCAATACCGGTATACCGAAATACCAAATACCGGTACTTCAATCAATTTTGCAATTTCATAATACCGGTATTTGATGAGATAAAATACCGGTATTTTCGGTATTAGCATGAAAACAATAATAAATAGTAAAACTTTTTCTTGTTAGCACAAAAAATGGTAACTTGTTGTCACCAGTATTGTTTTGTTATCCTGTCTCGCTATTTGGCTTTGGCAAGGTAATATTTAGAAATTATAGAGTGCCTTGAAAATTTGCATAGAGTTAAAGTATAAGCAATGTAAACATATTTTCAGATATTTACATAATTATAATTGTAAAGAATTTTGTAAAGAAAGTGAAAACGAATAAGAGAAACTAACAAGATTAAATTTAGTCAAATTTATTGATAATTTCAAACTAAAGGGCAAATAAAAGGCAAACCCAAATCTCTCCCGCTCAAAAGAAAATGATATTAATGTCGGAAAGGTTTGGTCTCTGGAAAAGTAATTACAACTGGCTATAATTTTATTTCAAAATAATAAAAATGCACAGAATACAAAAGAAACACACACAAAAGGATTAATCCAAAAATAACGTACAAGAGACTGAATTATTTGAAGATGAAGGACTTTTAGACAATTAGAGGAGGTGCATCGCGCATTGTTAACAATAACGCCGATCTGCGTCAATTCAGAAAGAATTGTTTTCAACTGTAGGAAAGTTGAGCACTAAAATGAGTTCCAGGCTTAGAGACAAGTCAATAAATAGATGCATTATGACTTTTATTATCATTGATTTTTTATTATGATATTTGTTCCATCATTTTATATTTGTTCGAAATACGTTTTGATAAATAATACAATTTTCGTACAAAATTATGAACAGTGGCAACGAAACATCTTGTTTTCAGGCATGTTTTGAGAAATTTCAAATACCGGTATGAATACAGGTACTCCGGTATCACGTTTCAAAAATACCGAATACCGGTATTGAATTTTTGGTCCGGTATTGCAATCCTTAGTAGTAATAGAAAGAAGTAGAAATTATATTTGTACAAAAGAAAGCAATGTTTTCACTTTTTTTTTTTAACGGAGCGAATTCGGAACACTTTTTTTGAATGAAAGTCTTCCAAACGTGTTTCCAATGTGTACTGGGAACTTGGCGTGATCTAACAGCTTTGTATCTCGAGATGCCGGAACATAGTGTTCAAAGGATAACTAAATACTTTGAAAGTGAACATTTTGGTTTTCAAATATAAGAGCATTATTAAAATGTCATTTCACGTGTTTAAATTATTTTTTTTCCAAAACTTGTGGCGGACCCCGTACTAAGGCTTTGCGGACTCCCAAGGAGCCTCGGACCACAGTTTGGGAAGCCCTGCTTTAGTGTAAGATCCAAAAGAAACTTTGGTGCACACTTAACGCATTTTTTATTTTACTGTTCAGGACATTGCACATACCTACACGATGATGCAAGTAAAAATGTTTGCCATTTGTATGAAAATGAAATAAAAAGATAGTCGCACAAGATTACAAAACAAAATGACATATAAGTGACTTATCGAACTGAGAAAACTGTGATAGACGAAAATAATAGTCTTTTTCCACATTTTCTCATGTTATAGCCTCTACATTGCTGACATATTTTCGTATTTAGCAATGACATATGCGTAAGGTGTTTGTTTTAAGACGCATTGATGTTCAATTTCTTTTTACTTCCTTTTTACAAAAAAAGGAAGTATTGTATTCGCGAAAAATTTTCTACTCAAAAATCGACTTTAATTTCCATTTTACTCACCCCCGAATGAATGTATAATTTTTTTTTCGACTCGACCACACGTGGATAAGTGCCTAAGAACGTATAGACACGCGAAATGTACATTTTTACGATTCCCGAGTTAATTACAACAAGTTTTCTCGTGACGTCTCTATGTACGTATGTATGTATGTGCGTATATGCGGATGTGCGGATGTATGTCACATAACTCAAGAATGGTATGTCCTAGAAAGTTAAAATTTGGTACGTAGACTCCTAATGGGGTCTAGTTGTGCACCTCCCCTTTAGATTGCGTTCTGTTGTTTCTAAAGGGGTCTTTTGCCCTTTTTGGGGGGGAAATCATTGTAATTTTGATGTAAACTCGAGTGGCGTTTTAATTTGGCAGACACTTGTCGATATATCGCCAGTTTTTTTGTCGCCTTGTCGCCAACTTGGCAACAAATTTCGCAATTTTTTTTTAAAATCTGGTTTTAATTTAGCCATTGTTGGTGATATTTAGAAAGTAAACTACTGAATCATGTTAAAATTGCCAGTAATGGCGAAATGAACATTAAATTTGAGTAAAAGAAAGTCATGTGATGCACACTTCAGCTCGTTTAGTCTAATTTTTCAATACGTTCTTTCTTTCTAGCCACACATGATAAGAGAAGATTTAATGTTTTGAAATGTGAATTCCTCAGTGAAGAAATTTCTTTTACTGACATTAAACTCCAAAATTCGTGCATTCATTTTTCGCTGAAAGTTTATTTAAAAAATTTCAATGTAGTGCATAATATCTTCAAAATCGTGTATTTAAAAAAAAATCATCATTTTTATCAGTTGTAGGACACTTCTCGTATCCAAAAGACACTTTGATTGCATATCATCACCTCAGAGCAACAGCAAGATATCTAAGGCCAGGAATAATAGTAAGTTATCCTACTGTTGCTTTCTGGTGACGATATAAAGTCTTTTTCTACAGCTGCAAAATTTATTCAAAAAGTATTTAACTAATCAGGAAGCATTTAATGTATCAAAACAGGAAAATTCTTCTGATTTAGAAATAACATTCAAGTTCATTACCAACGAAAGTCTTTTCAAAACATCACATTCCATTTACAATAGCTTTAGTAGAATAAATAACTCATTTTTCACTTGGATGAATGCAATTCCAACATTCATGAAAGCATTTATGCATCAACAGAGACATCAGCAATGCAGACGTTAATGCAACTAATGCTTAACTGTCAACAAGGAAAGAGAAGATTGTTAGCGAGGTCTTCAGAACGGTCAGTTGCCGTATCTCGTTTAGAATGATTCGCAATTAAATATGTCATCACCATCATGCGGTCATCCTATTTGGACAGGATGTTATGAGTTAGTTCAATGGAGCTCTTACTCTGGGGATCATATCATTATCGATAGACATCAGTACAGCTGGTCAGTTGAAATCTGAGAAGTATTTTTTTTTTAAATCAGTATCAGATTTGTTTCCTATTTACTAACTGTCATAAGAAAATTTCGATGTTGAATGAACTGTGCTAGAGATAACTCTGAATAATAACAAATAAAAAATATTTTGAAAGATAATCGAGATAGCATTTAATTAGTGTCATTGCACAAAAAAGAAGTGCCAGGTTAATATACATGTTGAAGTTTGTTGCTTTTTCAAAAGGTTTTAGGCTTTAAAGGGCATTAGAAAATGTTATTATCCCTCTATAAAGAAGGGTAAAATTAACATGTTAGTTTGGGAATGCTCTGAAAGATTAACATCAGATACCAGTAGGGTCTGACTAATCCAGGGCGTCAGGTCACCTCGACCAATAAAAAAAAGGACTTTAGCAATTAACTATTTTAGGACAGAAAAACACTCATCGAAACGAATATTATCTTTTATCTAAAGTGCGTTTACTTTTTCATTTTTAAATTCCAAAGGAAATGGTTTTTATTTCATGTAAAGTAAATGTTAACTTTAATTCAATCATCTTTTTTATTTTAATCACCAACAACTATTATTTTTAAAAATTATTCTGCTCACTTAAGAAAGTAAATCTCTAGTATATTTTTATGTCTCAATTCATTACAACTTGAACGAAGTCCATTTCTTTGAAATTTTCGAATATTTTATCAAATGTTTGGGATTTTGGAAGAAAATGTATTTTTCACATACTACCAAGTTTTTTTTAAGTTTTTAATTTTAGGTTTTCTTAATACACATACTATGTACAAATAATTTTAAATATCGTTCTGGGAGAATAATTCTTTCCGTGAGTGGAATATCGTAAGATGTAATAAGGCGGTAAAACGTATGCAGTGAAGAGGTTAAAATGCGCCGGGACACTCCAGTTCCATTTGCTAGGTTCCAACTATCACCATTCACGAAAGAAAGAAAGACACACCCTGTTACCCTTAAATATGGTATAAAATTTAAAGCTTGCTGATAATAGATGCTAACTCAACAATACGGTTTGTTTGTTTTTTCTGCGCTAAAGCAATTTGTACCCCCAAAGTATTTACTAAATCATACGACGAAACAAACGGGAAGAAAAGCTGTACAGGAGTTTTTAAACAAAACAGAAGCATTGTGTTAGTGTGTGGGTATAAAAATATTTTAAATCTGACTTTTTACAAAGAGGAATGTGACCCAAAGCTGGTAGGTCACCCAAAGCGGGTATGCCTTCGTATGGTATGTCGTATGGTTTCTCAGCGGCATGTCGTGTGCCGCTGAAGTATGTCGTGTTTACACGAAAACCCCCAAGTATTAATCAGACCCAATAAAGCAGCAGTGAAGCGGCAAGGCACAACCAAGAATAAAATTAAAAAATAATAATTTGAATTTTGAAAGTTTGAATTCAAATTATGTTTTTCGCAATCACAACAGGACCCTACTCATTGGACTTATTGTTTCTAGAAACGACTCCTGTCCCCCCAAGCCTACCATTCCTCCTGGGGGTTTCGTGTGTATATTTGGGTATGTGTGTGCAGGCGCAAGTGCGTGCATGTGTAGGCTTGTGTGTGTGCATAGACCTGTGTGTATGCACTTAGGCGTCTGTGTATGTGTGTAACGGCTTAGGTGTGGGAGTGTGTATGTGGGTAATCATGCGTGTGTATGTAGGACATGGACGCCACCGATCAGGAGAAGCGGGTACCGGGGGACAGTCGCGTCTGCAGAGGCCGGTGGGCGGTGGCGCTGCAGAGGCCTCTGGTCCGAGCTGAAAAAGGAGCCACAGCGCCAAGGACCGTCAAATGAGAACAATAAGCAATCGCGATTGCTCAAAAAAAAATGATAGGAACATTTCTAAAAAAAAATGAAGTTTTGTATTCTGTGATTAGCCGAAGACCAGCTTTTTGTTTTGATTGTCAATAATATTACGCTATTCTGACACCATCCACCTACAAATTACGGTGGTCATTCCGTTTTTTTAATTATTAATTTAAGGTTATAATTACAGAAATAAAAAACACGCTTTTGGGCAAAGCGGGTCGGGCAAAGCGGGCATAGGATTTAATCATGTATTTATTTATAATTTTTTGACACATGTGCTGACTTAGATTTTTTATTTCAATTGAAAAAAAAAGTATTTTTTATTATGGCAAATAATTAGTCTTTTTACTTAACCATTTATTTCTTTTTGTTTTACTCTTTTGTTGTCCTTCCGCACAGCGATGCCCAGGCAAAAAATTTAATGGAAGTCCATTGAATAAAAAAAAAAGAATTGACGCCCCCTCCCCCTCTGATGTGAAATGACCATTTTTCTTTGTATAAAATGCGTACACATCTTTTCAAAAAAAAGCCTATTAAAGTTAAGGAATTTAAAACTTTTGGTCAAATCATTAAATTAAATTTACAGTTGCTTTAAAACTCTATTTAGTAAGTGAAGCGATTTTACTGTTATCGCAAAACTCCACGCCAGAAACCACGCTATCATAACTATTTATCTAACGAAAAAAAAAGCATCCCGTGAAACATTCAAAAATCATCGTCAGAAAAGAAGAAGAAAATGTCGTACCTTTCACTCGGATAAAAACAAATTATTAAGGGGTGATAGTACATATCAGGACAAAAAATATCCCAATTGGTGCCAAACATCTTCGGAAGGAGATGGGCCCCATTAAAGTTTAGGGTCCAAAATTTCAGCAGATCATAAAAAGCAGTAAAATTGGTCGATTCGTTTGCGGTTTTAGCTAAAATTATTCTTTTTATCAGTATTTTCTTTAAAATAATTTTTAAAGATACAGTTTTAAAAATGCCGATAGAGGGCGCTTTAGACTTTAGAGTAACGAATAACTATTTGTTACCGCTATTTTTTGAATCTCTTTAGGTTTTTTTCTAATGGTTAGGCTTACACTTCAATTTTGAGCTCATCATCATCATTGGACGTGATTAAGTGTTGCGCAAACTGAGCTGTTTTTAGAAGTTGAAATGCTCTCTTTCACAAAAAATAAATAAATAAATAAATAAATAAAAAATACATTGATCCAGAAGGAAACGAGTGATATTCACGAAACGTAAAATAGATGTTTCCTATGACAAGATAAGGACATGATTGCAAATTTAGAATAAAAGATTGTTTTATTAAGAAGTTATGACACAATAAATGTTACAAAACCGTAAATTTTATAGTCTCCTCTAGCCGTTATACAAGACAAAACACGGCTTGGTGTGGAGTGAAAAAGGTTACCTAGGACAACCGGGACTAAATCGGGATTCATCGCTGAAGACAACATGATTCCTGTTTCTCACAACCCAGCTAATCAAGTGCAACGAAAATCCCATCGACGCTAAGCCAATCCATCGCAATAGACGCCGCTTCGAGATACATCATCTTTCAGTCTACTCAGGATTGTTTTTCTTGATACCATCAATTTCTTGGAAGGTATTAAACGGCATGGAACTAATTTTAGCGACCTTGTTGATACGATAGTGAACCGCTCTTATGATGTGAGATCTTCGCGCTCATTTCTGTTTCTAGAATGCCTTAACCGACCACAATGGAGTGATTCATTTATTTTTACCTATATTAAGCTACTACCAAATCGCTCTGACCGAGGTGGCGGCAGATACGCGCGTACGTCCAACCTGCTTCTCTGAGACCTACTTTACGTCCCTTTAAAAAGTCCAACAATTGTTCGTATTCCTTTAAAAGGTTGTCCTAGTCACAACAGCGTTTTTACAACTCGACAGTTTCGTTTGAAGTGCCCTTTGACACAAGTTTTTACACTTTCAATCGTACATATCTGCGCATCTTGTGTGTACATAACGCGCCTACCTTTTCGTCAGTGGCGATGAAATTTAAACCATCTCTTACCAAACTACATTCCTCCCGAGTTTGTTGGTTGCAGCTTAATTTATTCTCGATGCATATATTTTTTTGTGACAAAGTGTATTTCAACATTTGGAGTTTAGTTTTCGTTACTGAATCACACCCAACAATTTAGATTTTGAGCTCAAAATTTAAGTTTAATCCCAAGCATTAGAAAACATTTAATGAGATTCAAAAATAGCAGTAAAAGTAATTGTTCATTACTTCAAATTCTAAAGCCTTCTCTATCGACATTTTTAAAACTACATCTTCAAAATTTATCTTCAAGAAAGTACTGATAAAAAGAATAATTTTAGCGGAAACCGCAAACGAATCGGCCAATTTTCCGTTTTTTATGATCATTTGAAATTTTGGACCTTAAACTTTAATTGTGCCTATTCCGTCGGAAAACGTTTGGGACCTTTTTTTTTTTTTGCCATTATACTTTTTTGTCCTGATGCCCAAAGATTTGCTCAAGAATTCAGAAACACCCTGTCTCTTTACTAATTTATTTTTTTTTTTAATTCATTTCTTTATTTCGCTTCAACGTTTACTTATCTTTCAATTTGACCTTCAGTTCTACATACTTTTGTTTTTTAAATTTTCATCTTTTATAATACTACTTTTCTTCATCGATAATCCAAACAACACCCAATCCACTCTCTTTCAAATTTGCCTTTTCCTGAAGTAAAAAATACTTAAACAAAGTTCAATATAAGAAAACAGTTTCGAAAACGCAAAGAGCATCCTTGGGTGCAACGCCACAAAGAATGAAAACAACCAGACAATTAACGACTGTGTTTTATCACCAATCCAGAAGACCTCATTTTTCTATAATGGTGTTAATCGAATGAGGAAATCAATTTGTATCAGGAAATCGATTTTTATTACTTGAACTGTAGGAACATAAATGATAAGAAAATATTAAATCTTGTCCAATGGGAGCATTCCTAAAAAGAGCATCCCATTTTTGAAATATTTTGTTTATTATTTTAAAAGATGTTGGTTGTAATACTTCAGTATCAAATATTTTTATCACAAAGCAATTAGTTCATCAGAAGCTGTCAAGAACTCATGATACTTACATACTTACTGTTAGGGCTTCCACCAAAGTCTAGGACTACTTTTATTCGTTTTATTTGCCACATTGGTTTTCAAGTTTACCTTTCTAAACATTGCAGAAAGAGCAGTAGCCATAAAGTTGACATTGAGAGCAGCTCTCCTTTATTGTTGCTGAGGATGATATTAAATCCCAATGTACTTCAAGAAATAAAATGTAGTAGCAATTGGCTGCGCATAATGCTTTCAAAAACAGAAAAACGGAGCTTATTTTAATGCAAAACGATCCCATAGGTTTTGTGTTTTGCTGCATTTTGTTATATGATCTATGTTGAGCTACAGATTTTACTACCAGTAAATTTTCTTGTTATTTAACTATAAATATAAATCATTTCTTTACAAGAAAAATAAATAAATAAACACGCCTTTGCATCAAAAAGAACTGATAAAAAACAAATTTTTGTTTTAAACATTATTTTGGAAAACTCTTCCTTCTTAAAAAGAACAATAAATTAGTTTCACAAAGTTTCCTAAATTGCTGGTTGTATATGCAATGTTGCACTGATGAAGATAATTCATTAAAAAACACTATTTTAGATCATAAACATACATATATTCTTCAACTCTTTTTTTTTTCCCTTTTCACTTCGCGTTCGGCACTAGCAAAGCCAGAATTTTCCTTCCGTGGATTTGATCATAACAGTCCTTATCTAGACTGTCACATTCGAGAAGGAAACACATGTTAATACCAAAAGTTCTGAGGAGTTGGCCTTCAAAATTCCTCCCCCCTCCCCCCCCCCCGTCGTTCTGCCCTCGAGAATTTTTTTCCTTTATATACGTCTTTGTAACTGTTCAATGTCAACGTCACCTACATGCTCTTTGCTAATAATATACCAAAGGGGGGAAAGGGACTTTGTAAGATAAGGATCAATATAAAAATAAATAATGCATAAGTTTGAAATATTTTTTTTAAATAAATTTTCTTTAACATTTGAATTCTTTTTAATGCTCTGCATAATGTAATTTACTACACGTTTTTTTTTTCTGAAAACATCACGTGAGACAAATCAGTATTTAGTTTTTAAAAACCAGTATGAAAGTCAAGGCGAACAAACGATATTTTCCTTAAGAATTCCAAAACTACGTGCTTTTGATGTATTTTTTGTAATAAATCGAATCGTTTAAAAATAAATCTATCATTTTTCATTTAATAGGAAGGAAACCGTTTAGATATAATTATTCTGGTACAAAAGAAAGCAGTTTGAAAACCTGTTCACATGTTCAACTGAATTTTTCTTACAAATGAAAGAAATAAAATTTAGAGTCATAAATTGTCGTTTACATTTTACGATTACAAAAAACTATGTCTGAAAAATTTCGAAAAATATAAATGCATCCAATTTAATAAAGCATTTATTTTCCCTTTTTGGTAATGCATTTGAAACATAGAAACTTTTTTCCAAGAAAGGTATTGAAATAAATGCAATAAATATTTACTTTAATTATTATAATCAAATTGCGAGTTGTGTTAATTTAAAACATCTTCTGCTTGACAAATTAAATCATTGCATTTCATTTTTCATCACTACGCGTTATAAGCTTATTTGGATAATTAATTAATTTAGTCTTTTAAATAGAGTAAACTTCGTACACTGTAAAGCAAGATATATTTTAATGGCAAACTTAATGTCGTGTTTGTCAGATATGATTCAAAATATTTTCAAAGAAATCCCTTGAACATGGATTTTTACTCTGATAAAGCAATTCCATTCTTTATTCAGATTTACGTTTTGCGCATTGCAATCTTTTATTCAAGAAACTGCACAGAAACAAATTTAATTAAATACTTCTTTTCACGAAACCGAAACATGGCAGGAGCAAAAGAAATTTCATTTTAGAATCTTGATTTATCATGCTTTAAAAGAGAAATAAGAAAGAAAAAACTGAAATACACTGCAACAATATTATTCCCTCTTCACATTAAAAGGTATCATAACTTAGGATCTACCAAGGAAAGTGGGGCTGAATAATTTAATTTCTTTTAGGGCACAGAGAAAAAAAAAGAAAAATCCTGAAATTGCAGACGAAATGAGAACGTCGCTTTCACTTTAAGATGAGAGAAGGGTCATTTTTCCTGCAGGAAGTGCTTTTCTATGTTCTTTTTTTGACTCAACAGGTAGCCAGTTCGAGCTGGTGACGCACATTTAAATGCTACTTCCTCCTCGGTATGTTGGTGATCTCTTTCTTCTTTGGGGGTAATGAATTATCCCGAGTAATTGTAACGGTGATGCCACGAGGCATTTTTTGCCTTAAATTCTTAGCAAACATTTAGTTTCCTTCAGGAGCCGTGTAAGATAACGCAAAAAACACTCTTCAAACGTTCTAAGTTTAAGAAGGAATGTTGTGGCAGCATGTGTGATAAGAAAGTCTTGTTCGACAAAGAATGTTAATTAATATTTTTTAAAAGAGAACAATTTAGGATACTTTTCGAAAATGAATGTTTGAGTTTCAGCATTGTCATAAAAATATCTTTAAGGAATTTATAAGGTGAAATTTTTAGAATTAAATGTGTTTCAGTTCAAATATTAAATATATATTTTTTTGAATAGCAATTTTAACAATAGATAAATATATATATATATATATATATATATATATATATATATATATATATATATATATATATATATATATATATATATATATATATATATATATATATATATATATATATATATATATATATATATATTGATAGTTAGTAGAGTTTTAAAGAGAATAATATGTATTTGTTTATCTCATTAGGCAACGCATTATGATTTTAATAATTTATGTTTTCACAATTTATTGTGTGTTTTTCATGTGTAGACCTTGCATTTGCATAAGAATATCAATGGTTTCAATACCTTTTAGTATTATTATTTGCCTTTTTGATTATATGCAGGGACACTTAATGCGTTGATTTTGTGATAAACTAATCGTGATTTATAAAGGAATTAACATTAAAAGTAAGAAGTTCCAAAAAACTGACCCAATATAAATATGTGTATTATAATAAGCAAAACAAAATTTGAACAGTAAATAATTTTTGTAGTGTAAGCATAATTTGATTTTAGTGATTCACTACTAACTTTGTAAATTCAATATTTACTTCTGGTTTGCATTACATTAAATTTAGAAAAAATCAGTGGTAGAGGAAATTTTTCAAGAAAGGAAAAAACTGTATAGGTACAATGTGGTAAAAAAAAAAAGTTGAAGTTATACCCACCGGAGCCGAAATTCGAAGTGCCTCAAATAATTTTTAAAAAACCTCCAATCCTTTTTATGTCGGAGAAACATAAATTTTAAAACGACTAAAAAATTATTTTTCATCCATCGAGCGAAATTTTGTGTGTGAGCGTAGTTCAACAAAGTGATATAAAACTGTTTTTTTTTTTTAACCTTTTTTGTCGTCTTTATTTTTTTATGAGTTTTAACAAAACGATTTGTTAAATGAATAGTAAAAGTATATCTACTTATCACTACTGCATTACTAATGATATGAAAAGACGGATTAATCCGGAAGGGGGGGGGGGGAATGAGTTCAAAATGTTGAATTTTCGGGGAAAATGTATTTATTAAATGCGAAATCTTTTTCTGGTTATCATCCCTTATGAGTATGCTGTTTAAGATTCTCAAAATAATAACTTTTAAATACTAATGTAGTGGTATTTCATCTTTTATTTATTTATTTATTTATTTTTTGTGTGCACGTGCACATTGAATAGCATTGCTTTTAGCGTGTAGTTTACAGAAAGCAATTTCAGATTACATGATAATCATGAAATTATGTTTACTGATCGAATTCAGCTATAATAACATAGAACAATGTTTTATAACACACTTTCATTGTAAATCCTTCTAAAACTTAGGAATGAATGAAATAGCTGTCATGTGTACAGCCTGATGAGAAAAAAAATCGACAATGAAACTTTTTTTTATGCCTTTTCCCGTATTTCTAACTTCAATATAACATTTTGTGTTTAAAATTAGAACGTAACCAGGCGCAATAAAGTAGCTGCTGGATGCATAAATGATTTAATCTAAGACAGTTTGTTCCCAATAAGAAAAAAAATCGATCTTTTTTTTTTTTTCAGCGCATAAATTGTACTAGAATTTTTTATAAATTTGTAATTCCATTTGTATCCATCTTTTCTGGGTAAAGATGGTTAGGGTTTCCACATCTTTACGGATAATACCTACTCTCGAAACAGAAGCTAGAGACTTAAATGCATACTTTCTTTGCAAAGAAATGCCACAAAGTTTTTGCCTTCAATATCCTTTTATGTTACTACCCCATTGTTAAAGACCTCATCACAACTCACCTTATTATCAGCGACCGACCAATATCGGCAAGCAATACCACTACCAACTTGAGTCAATGCCCGTAGAGAGGGAATAAACTTCTAGTGGATTTAGAAACGGATTGTGATCTCCAAACTGGGGGAAAAAAGGTGTAAATATTTAGCATTCTACTGTTGTATTGCTCATTGCTCTCATAAAGACTTGTTCTAGCGTCACTACAGGTTCTGCAGCATCATAATTTGTCACTGCGTTGGATCGTTAGGTAGCCTAAAGAAACACCTTTATCCTTTTTTTTATCGTATAATGTACTATAAAGTTTCAGACAGTGATGCAACTATATGTGCGCATATCTAGCATAATTCACATAACCGGCTGCGTAAAAGAGAAGCAGCTTAGTGTTTGCAAAGGAGAACCCCCAGCGACAATAGCAGCATTGTCCGTCTCACTATTGCCGATTTCGGTTAATCTCCCCTTACGATTATGGAAAAAGATTGTAGAAAAGTTGAAGTAAATTAATTAAGAAGAAAGAGGGAAACTTCAGTCAATTTGGACTTTTTTTTAAATTTTAATGCTGCACAAGGACTTATTTTTTGGTATCACTCCAGCGCTCTAAACAGTTAAAGAACTCCAGTCACAACTAAATTGGTTACTGAGCTCGCTTAGATCATTTTAGAATGACATTACTATATCATTGTGAGGCGTTATGTTCTTCAGAAAAGATTAGAAACAGTAAAATGTTTTCGTGAATTTCACGAATACAGGGTCCCCCCCCCCCCCCGCCAAAGCTGTGGCGCACCCCTCAAGTGTTACGGAGTACCCGTCTAGAATAAAAGCCCTCAAAAAAGAAAGAAATGCCCCTTGAAAAAACTGCCTTAAAAATTCCAATGCCGCAATCCACGCAATGGACATCCCCCCCCCCTCCGCCTGTGCACCTCGGTTAATTAGCATTTTTGGCTATGAGAGTTTATTATTTTGTCATCCCCCTCTTCCCCCCCCCCAAAAAAAAAACTTGCACGCAAAATGCTGGGACTTTTTACCACTTCTTACTGTTACGGTAAGACGTAATTTGCATCAGATTTCTTCTAAGTTTTGCTCAGTTGTCCATTTTAAGTATGATACACCAAATAAAACAGTTTAAAGTGGGTTGTTGGTGATTTTATTCTAGAAACTGCACCACAACTTGATGGAAAAAGAAAAAAAAAAGAAATTAAAGTGCACATTCAGTTTTTCTCCACATCAAAGACGGATCGAGCAATGTACAACGGTGATTTGCATCCATTTATACCATTAAACTTAATGAAAAACAATCAATCTGAATATATCATTTTCCATATGCTGTCGCTATCTGAACACTCTCTAATATGAACACTCTGATATTCTGAACACATTTTGGTAGTCCCGGCAAAACTCCATAGAGTTAACATAGACAGACCTCTCCTTATATTATGAACACTCCAGTATTATGAACGCTGTTTTTAACCCCCTTCAGTTATTACCTCTCTATGTACTAAACATGTTTACAACCAGTACTCAGAAATTCCTATGACCAAAATTGGAAAATCTAAATTATCTTCCCAATTTCACCACAGTAATTGAAGAGCATTAAGAAGATTAAGAGAAGAGGAAGAAAAATCATTGTTGCGAATATTGCTGCACAGCATAAAATAATTCAGCTGAGAAATATGAGGTTGAAGTTTCTGCTACTGGACTGCGTATTTCGAAAATCCAACCATTGTATCAAGTAGTATTAAAGATCATTAAAGTACGATTAGCTACGAGCAATATGCGGCTGAGAATGATCTGAAAACCTTTTTACGATAACACGTACCTTGCACGAGAATACAAAATGTAAAAGCAAATTTAAATTACTATTTTTTACAGGTATTGTACTGATAACTGTATTGTATTATTTTATAGTTGAATGTTACTTAAAACGTTTTTAATAAAGAAAGAAAAAAATAAATGCAAGAGTTTAGGTCCTACTGACTTTAATAATAATAATAAGTGTAATGTCCATTATACTTGTTGCCAATCCAAAATTCGGCACCTCTACCTTAAAAACTGATATAGCTCGCTTGGCAATGTGCTGAACATGGTCCATTAACGCAATAAAATACATATGCATGCATTTTCAATCTTCCTATATAATGAGTACACCCATAATCTGAACTCTTTTGCTCGGACCCATGAGTGTTCAGAATAGAGAGAGAGTCCACTGTATTTTAATGAAAAAAAAAAAAAACAGTCACCAGATATTACATGCTAAATGATCGGTAGTCATTTTGAAAGATGATTTTAGCAACATTATTTTATTTTACGAAAAGTCTTGATGTGATGGGTAAAAATGGAAGTCAATTCCAAAATCAGTAGACCAAGTAACATTGTGATCAACAAAAACTTTTCTTTTATTTTTCAAAAACCTCAATTTCCTCAGGCCTTTTTAAATGTCTACTATAATATTAAAATCTGTTCGCGTCCGTCTGTCTGTCTGTCTGAAGATCGATCTTCTCGAGAACCGCTGCGAATCGAGAGTCAAACGAGATACCGATCAATTCGAAATTTTCCAAAGAAAACAATAGGATCAATCTCGTAATTGTGAGACTTTAATTAGCGGAGATATTAATTAAAACGTTAATTAACATAACGTTATTTAGGAATTTTTATTTCTTTCCTGTTGCCATTTTGCATATGCGTGAGCAAGTAAAATTCTAATAATCGTTTTAAGAGATTTTTTTGGATGCTATCCAAATCTTAAAACAACGTTTGCATCTAGAATTTCATTTTAAATTAGTTTAAAATTGGTTGCCCTATTCGGACATAGCCTTTATTTTATCGTCTGTCCTTTTTTTTATGTTTTTCATTCAACGTTCTTAACTCTCTTCAGCATATGAAAGTTGCTTCTTTAGCTATGTTTATTGATTGTAGTGTAAGTTTATCATTCACCGGCCTCATATTTTGGTACACTTAGGATGTGTGACTAATTATGTTTATTTTGTTGGACTTTTCCCGTCACATGGGTGAGTTTTCGAATTGTAATAACTCTCTTTTTTCTTCCTGTTTCTATTTTTAAAATACAGTTTATATCGTTAAAAGAACATGTTAAATTAAGATTGTTTAGATTTCTTTGTGAAACAAGTGATCAACTTTGTGTTGAACAAAAAAGATTGTTTTTAAGGATTTTAACTAAAGCTAAATTGGAATCTGATGACTTGGCATTAAATGAATGCTTATTGGTAGCTATTTAGTCTTGGTGCTTTAGTTTCACGCAATCAACCAAAAAGTATGTGTCATTCTATGTAAAAAGCTGATTGTAATTGTACATAAATAGTTCAGATATAGTTTATCAGATGTAATTCATTTTAACGTTAGCACAGATTATAGTTGATAATGCATATATTTTCATCTTTTGTGCTAATTGAAAATACTCATAACTTGTATCGTTGATAACTATGATTAACGTTAAAGAGATTTTTGACAAAAATATGCTTTACTGGTGTTTTGCTAATCTTGCATTACGCGTATTTATTTACTCCTTAGCGCTTTAGAAACTGATGTCAGAGTAATACAAAAGCATCAATTAAACATCTCCTTCATTTTTTAAGTAGCCCGAGCAACGCCGGGCACGCAGCTAGTTAATCTTTAAAATGAGTACCATGCAGTGTACAGGTAGTCTAGTTTTGTGTTGCCAGCGCCCAGCACAATCATAGCATATAGTCTCAAGTGATGCACTATGAATTTCCTTTAGATGGCCGGCAAACTGACCGAGGTTGCTCATTCATATAAATCAGCTATACAGTCGATTCCCGCTACAACGCGATTCAACTTACGCGAAATGGCTATAACGCAAATTTTTCACCAGTAACAAATTTTAGAGCTAACGCGAATTCCTCGTCCACAACACGAATTTTTTTGGAAGAAAGTATTGGCTTCGTTATTGACTACTAAATATTGATTTTATGAATATTATTACATCCCTTTAGCATCACTGACAGCGAAAGTTCTCACATCAAAATAGTCTATGTATCGCGTTGTTAGTGCATCAAACAACCACTTGACATCTTTCATTTATTTTTCTTTTTTTTTTCTTTTCATTCCTAATATTAAAGTTGATGAAATATGATTTAATATAAGTGCGCTGTTTCATCTAAAGTTTGAGAAAATGGGAAGAAAAAGAAGTTTTCTGTGAAAAAAAAAAGGTTAAGATTCTCCATATGCTTGAGCAACTACAAAACGTCGCCGGTAGCACAATAATAATTATAAGTGAATCTTCCATATGTACAATTAAAAGTCAAAACAAAAAGTTGTCTCTATAAGTTGAGAACTTAGTTTCAATATTGAAGTTTGCTGAGTCTAAGCAAAGCAAATATTATGAAAATACAAGCTGCTCTTGAATTGTGGATTAAGGAGATCAGGAAGAGGAGGTGTTGCCGTAAATGGAAACGTTGTAAAAGAAAAGCGAAGCAACCGTGTTTAAAATAGAATAATGATTTAATAAGAATAATGATCTGATCATGAAGCATAAATCATCATCTTCTTCATTTGTTTACTCATACATCATATTATTACTGCATGTACTGTACACAGTACCATTATATACAGCAATTTATTATTACTACATAACATGCGTACCGTGTTGTTTTATTTTGTGTCTTTCCCTCGCATCGATCATTCATTTTGTGCATCTTAACGTATTTTGTGTTGAATAAAACAGCTTTCTTATATTTTTTTAATACAGTAAAAGTTCAGTTATTTATGTGGAAAACTATAATGTATAGTTGAGGAGTGCCTTAAAGCAATTTGAGGGTTTTTTACAAATGTCTAAAAGAATTTGGTATGTTTATTTAAGAAAAAATTGTATACATACATTTTTCCACAACGCGAAATTTCGACTTACGCTAGGAGTCTTGGAACGCATTCCTCGCGTGAATTTTTGAAATATCCCACCTTGCATTTAAGATTGCTGCTGCCAACTGTCGACACGTTGACAAAATATGATGTTTTCATATATAATTGTGAGAAAAACAATGCTAAAAGCACACAGTTTCGCAAATAAATAAAATTAACATTGGTAAAATCAACATTATTATGTGGTTTTTGGTTTTAATGAAAATACATACGGAGGGAAGAATTAAAACGTTGGTGTTTTCTCTGACGTTGTTCATTTTTATTACGTGAAATAATTGCAGAATGCAGACAGTTACACGCAATACATTTTTTTTTTAACCTGCCATGTAAAAATATTCGTTGGCTCAAAAAAACGGGGGTTGGGGGGGAGACGGTCACGGGAGTACAGGTATAAATTTTCCCAGGAAATTGTCTTCAATTTTTTTCCCCGTAATGTGTAATTTACATGAAACCTTCGGATGTTATTAAGAAAGTTGTAGCTAGATTATTTTCTAAATACTATTGTGAACATTATTTGTCAGTTTTTTTAAAAAATTCATTATGCTACTTGAATCACGTTTTCAAGTATTAGAATTAAAGATTGTCCTAACATTTGTGAACACAGACACAATTTTTTTAGAAATTCCATTTTAAGGGGATGAATAAGAGGGACATAAATTTGCCTTGAATTTTTCTCATTCAATAGCATTTCCTTTGAAAATGTATATATTCAGTGTCTAAATGAATTGTCACTTGCGTTCGCAATCATATCAAAGTCTCAAACTGATGAAACATTACTTGAAGACAGGGGCGCGCACAGAAATTTAAGGGCATTGGGCGATTTGACGTGATATGACCCATACATGTAAATTATTAGGGCCACTTATTGACATAAAAGCGTGTCCGTGGCTCTGTGGCTGAGGCTTTGCTTCGTAAGCCGGAGTTTCATGGGTTCGATTCCCATCGGTATCCTGGGTGTTATGCCCGTCTATTTGTGCTGTAAGTCTTTCTTTTATTGTCTTGAATACAAATAGAAAGAAGGTCAACCACGTGAGGCAATGGAAACCAATATTTTCTCAGCGTGCTACCGGTAACCTGGGTGTTATGCAGCACTATTTATGAAGTAAGTCTTTCTTGTGTTGTCTTGAATACAAATAGAAAGAAGGCCAACCACTCGACAGTGGCGTATCCAGACGATCCTGTTGGGAGGGACAGTTGAGTAATATTATGGTTGCGACAAATGAAAATAAAAGTTTTCAAAAACTTTAAGAACTAAACATGAATTCTTAATTTTTTTTTTCGAATAATGTGTATCATTCAAAGAGTTTGAATGAAAGTTACAAGTATTTCGATTACCAAGAATAAAAATTTGAAAAGAAGGGAATAATTTTTATTAATACTTTGGATTCATTATCCATATTAAACCCTTCAACTTTTGATTCGTTTGAGGACTCATGAAGTATTTTCATTAGCCATTTAGTTCCTCAATTCTACTTTCTTCCTTATAAAAGAAAAGTTACAGCATAAAGATGGCATCTTTTTTTACCAGTTTTCGTACCGAGCATAATAAAATACAAAAATTGCGTTTGTAAATTAAATTTGAAGATAGTTAGGGATTTGTTTGTTGATAGATCTGTTTAAAATTTTGCTCATAGGTAACAGTGTTTGTGGGTTCTCCCCCGAAAATGTTTGTTAGAAACACATTTTCAGATTCTTTGGTGGTTAAAAGGATGAAAGGAGACTGTGAGATCTCTGTCCGGAAATTTTTTGAAATTGAAGGCTATGCTTTCAAAAGCACAATGTTTTGCTATCTTTGGTAGCTTAAAGGGAAAGAATGAGATTTATGGGATTTTCCCCAGTCGTTTTTTGATATTAGAGCTTCAAAAACGCAATTTTTTGATATATTTAGTGATGCTAAAAAGCAGGGGATTCGGGGGTTTTCCACCGGAAAAAATTTCGGTATTGAAGTCCTAAAAACGCATTTGTAGGCCACCTTTGATGACGCAGCAGAAAACATGGGATTTACAGTTTTTTCCCCAAAAATGTATCGATGTAGAAGTTCCAAAAACGCAGTTTTAGGTGATCATTGAATGACATTGAAAGATAAGGAATGAAGGGACATGGGAACCGAAAATTTTCGAAATTGAAGTCCTAAAAACACAGTTATAAGCCATCTTTTACGACATAGAAAGAAGGAACAGAGATCGGAACTTTCTATATCAGAAATTGTTCGAAATTGGATGCTTGAAATGCGATGGTTGACCATCTTTGGTAGCGTTAAGTGAAAGGATGGGTCCAGGAGCTATTCCTCAACTTTTCGATATTAATGGTGGATCTTCATTGATGTTAGGAGAAGGGCTTGGGATCAGGGGCTCTCCCCCATAATGTTTTCGGAATTGAAGTTCTAAAACGAATTTAAAAGCTCTCTTTAACGACATTTTAAAAAAAATGTCGATTCCGGTGATTTTTTTTAAATTGAAGCTCCGAAATTCAAAATTTTTGACGATCTTCGCTGACATTTGAGAGAGATGTTCAGGAACTCTTCCCTGGAACCTTTTTGGATTTAAATTCATAAAAATACAGTTGTAGGTGATTTTTTGTGATGTGTTGGGGGAGGACGGGGAGAAAGTTGGGTAGCCTTCTCCTGGAAATTTTTCAAATTTACAAATCTTTTTGGAGGGGGACAATCGCCCCAATCGCCCCCCTGTGGATCCGCCACTGCCACTCGAGGCAATAGAAACTAATTTTTCCTCAGCAATAACTAACGACATGTCAACAACATTAACAGATAAAAAATTTCATCATATACAATTTCTGTTAGATAAGCATCCGACCTTTGACAGACAAAAGCACTTCAGAGCGTTAGAAACTGAATCCATTTCAAAGTATAGTTTCTTTGGGACCCCAAACACTTCACCCAGCGGTGCTGACAGACAATATTCAGAAATCGCCTGTTTTGGTATGGTGTTTGTCTCGGCTGCCATTGGAGCAGTATTGTTCACTCTTGTCTGAAATATCGCTCCTTTCAATCACCTATCGAGTTTAAAGAACAGCCAGAAGCTGCATTTGTTCATATTAGGAGAGTAAGAAGTTTGTTGAACTGCATGAGTCGAGTTTTCCACCAAAATTCCTGAATCAAGTTTGAGACATGCGCTGGCAAATCATCAGCAAAAGCCTCCTATCTTTCGACTGATTTCAACTTGGCTACCACCTATTTTCTAGCAAAATTCAATGCATTAAAGCTTCTTTCGCCATCCTGACATTTTCCTTAAAATTAAAGAAAAAAATACAAATAAATAAAAATTGACGGAAGCATTGCACACAATCTCAGTCAAATGCTATTTTCCAGTCACTGACGCTATAGGTACGAAGTCAAAAGTTACGTTCAAGATCAGGTTATGGCAGCGGGCTTGTTTTATGTACATTTAACTTTCCCAAAGAGAAATGAATAAATAAATATGTACCTCTGAAGGGATACAATACAATGTCCATTTTCATAACATTACAGGAGAATACCACACCACATGGTGTTCACGATTTAACCACATGGTCTTCTATCCCTCTAAGTGAAAGTGGACTTGGTGTTCTTTTAAAATACGCTATATATCCATTAATTAATAACTGGGTTTGGACATAGTGCTCTATGCCTCTAGGAAATATGAGAAAAGCTAAATTTTAACTCTGTAATATCATTTTAGTAGAAAATGGACATAGTGTTGTATCCCTCCGAGGTACAGAAATACAGATCTTATACGTCTTCAACAGGCATTGTATGTACTTTTAGTTTAATTCAATACTATGTATGGGCTATATTTATTTGTTCTGTATCTTCTTTTTAAGTAAAAATGGCACAAGATTTGATTAATAGTTCATTTTATACATTTACTGCTAAATCTATGTTCAACAAACAATTTAGTTAAAATATTCAATTCGAGTCAAAACACTGATAAGGTCAATAATTTTTAGTTTTCATAGTTTTATGATTATTCTATTTTAGGTTGTCCCATTCTTTCAACAAATAAATTTGTATAAAAAAAAATGTTGATTAACGTCTAGACGTCAATGCGCCTACTTTTTTTTTTTCAGTTATGGAAATTTTACATATTAGACAGAATCCAGGCTATTTATGTGTTTAAAATGAAAATTGAAGACCTAAAACTCTAATTTATTTATTTACGAATTTACTTGTAAAGGGACTAGATCGAGAGTTTTTTTTTTTTTTTTTTGTTTTTTTTTTAAGCATGCTATCATCTTTATAGGACTTTAATTACTGGATAATTTAACTAAAACCGAGTTAGCATTCTTTCGCAAATGGTTGCAAAAACTATCTCGCACAGTCTAAATATTGGTCCCAATCCGGAAAACGAAGTTTCCTACAGCAACAGTCTGGCCACCGATTAGATGGAACGGTAAACATCAGGTTTCCAGAAAAAATTGAAGCATTTATTAGTTTTCAGGGATGCCAGCTTTTGCAGATGTATTTTAGCCTCTAAGTTGAGCTAAATCACATTCAAATGAGCGGAACAGGCGCATAACATTTTTACTTTCCTCCCTCATTCAGTAGCCTCGTCTGAATTGGACGTTTGCCAATTCCATATAATTCATGGGCAGACTGTAGTACGGTAATTATAAGTTGTATAGCAGCCCGTGGTTGGCAGATTATCAGAACTTGTTTTCCTAATTAGTCCCCCTACTCTTGTTTATTATTTATAGTTTAACATGTGGTGCTTTTGCCCAATGTTACTCTATATTGCATATACTGGAACTTGGACAATCTATTTTAGTTCCTAGCTAAATTTTTTGGTCTCTTGACCATAAATTTATTGAATCCCAATCATCCATAGTTGATGAGCTCTGGATTCATACTTTGTTCTTTCCTATTAACTAGCTGCTTGCAATTTTCCTTTTTCTCATCATTATTCTTTGTATACATTGTTTAATGTCTGGTATTTGGCTTGCATATTATTTGTATTTACTTGGCTTTTTAGTTTTACTGCGTTGCGCATCTAAAATATCTATGTAGAATAATTGAAAATGCATTATTTAAATCCATGTGTTCTGGCCCGCAAGGCTTATTTTAATATGAAGTGCGGCCCTCGGGGTTTTTTCTGTTTTACTTTTCACTAAATATCATTTACTTTTATAAATAGTCTGAATCTCATCTTTTAGTAAAATATACTAAGTTACAAAAATAGACAGGGGAGTTCTCCCATGAGCTCGAACGTAAATTAAACCCTCGTAAAGTTAGAACAATGTTCCCTCCTGAAGCATTACTGCAGCAAAAATCAATTTCTTGATGTATGTGGCGCCATCTATCGCATTTTTCTGAAAATACTATATATTATTTTAATCTTCTTAGCAATTACTCGAAATGCAGTGCTTTCATTACTGTTTATATTTATTATGCTCCCTCTTTTGATAAAGAAACTGTTTTCAGTTCTGAAATTTTTTCGTACTTTAGCAATTTCATAAATTTTTTCCAGTAGTTACAATTTATTTAATGTGTTAGAAAAATAAATTCTTTAATTTTTTTTTCTCTAAGATGGAGCGAGAGCACTGTAGTGCTTTTTAGTGTCGAAAGTTCTAACGTTTCCTAATGATTTTCGCAAATCACTTTCATTTTTGGACTGTTTGCATTGTTTATAGGTTTTCTTGAAAAATTTATTACTTAACAGTTTTTTTCCCGATGGAGTTATATAATAAATTTCGTCTCCAGGTGTCATTTTGTCTTTTTTGTTTTATTTCATTTCTATTTTTTGGTATTTGTACTATCTCCTGTTCCATCGTGTTGCTTTTCTCGGATGACTTTTCATCCAGAAGCTCACACTTCCTTGCATTGAAAAAGGTGTTCCTTGTAACACCGAGCACAGTGTCTGCAGCGTTTTACATTTTTTTGTGCTTCAAAACATTGGATAACTGATCATTTTTATATTATCAATTTTTAACAGCAAAAATATGCCCAGAGTATGAGGGCCTCCCATGTCATGGAGTTTTTTGAGATGTTTTCTTTTTTTAATTCTGTATTTTATGGTATTTAAAAAAAATATTCAATTGTTCACACGTTTCCCTTATAGGGGCACACGTAAACAAGCCTGAGGCACATGTGAACACTGTTAAAAACGCAGGACAAGAATGATATACCAAAATGAAAAAAATATTTCATGTGAAACAAATACGTATATGCTAACTACTTCGAGAGATTAGTAACCTATACTGTGTTGTTTTGAATTGCAGTGACTGTCTCATTAAGTAAATATTTTTTTTCTCACATATACAACTCTTTTACTGTCAATTTTTAAAATTTCGTTTATTGTTCTGATCTTTCTGGCCGTTCTGCTTGTTCTGATCGGATAGAGAAGAAAAAACTTAGAAAACTATGTAATACAAAGAATATTTTATTAAGTGAAGATTATACTTAAAATAAATCGCTTTTAATCGTCCCTCAGAGTCTGGTAATGTATTTTAGCATTATTTTAAACTTTAGTTTTTAATTAAATGAAAATTATTTGTCTTTTAATTTCCTATAAGTGTTATACAACACTAAATTAGTGACCAACTATTTAGTAACAAAACGAATTAAAAAAATAAAAAAATAATAGAGGTAAATCAAAAAATATTTAATAGTAATGATAATAATTAGCAATAAATTTACAAACAGGTTGTAGAAAAATAATAATTGTAAATATTTGTATATGTTTTTAACACTTATAATACCCTACATTAATATAAGAGAGGATATGGGAAGTGTTTACATTTGCCCTAGATGCTGAGTTCCCAAGTGCCACTTTAGAACTGACTTGTAAAAATTAATGTTTTTAACTTCATAAAAAATTTAAACATTGTCAGAAATTTACTTGAATGTCCACACAATACTTTGCAGTAATTGCAGTTAGCTTATCAGTTAGCTTTAAATATGTTTTCACTTTAAGAAGACAACAATCAAGTTTTATATACATCACCTGCAATGAGTTGGTCGCCGCAATAAAAGCTGACTCAATTGCTCTAAACGTTTGGCCAAGACACTGGTACAGAGACCACTTGAAAAATTTTCAACCTAATTTTTAACCTAAAAGAATCTTAGAAAAACATATTTTTCTCGTATGTGGCCCGTGTTTACGTGTGCTCACGTTTGCCCAAATAAAAATAACATTTATAGTAGAATATTAACTTGTAATCTTAATTTTTAAAACAGTAGGTACCTCATGTTAGGAGCCTTTTCTCTATTTCAACTAAGACTCCATTGACCGGCAAGTTAAATTAAACTATATATATTTCTTTTATTTTACACTAGTGGTACCCACACAACTTTTCCTGCAGTAGAAAATTAAAAGGTATTTTGGTTCGCCTGTATATTTACAGATAATGTATGGTGAATTTCTCGGCAATTGGCTTGCCCATGTTACGGTTCGACATTATGATAACTTGGTAATTTACTCGTGAATCTTATGATAATTTTGCTCGGGGAAATGTTCTTAAAATTGGAATAGAAAAAGAATATAATCGAATTTTTAAAAATCGCTTCGAGGTGCACACCCCCATGCTACAAACTAACTTTGTGCCAACTTTCATGAAAATCGGCTGAACGGTCTAGGCGCTATCCGTGTCACAGAGATCCAGACATCCAGATATCCTGACAGAGAGACTTTGAGCTTTATTATTAGCAAAGATTACCACTTAATTATTACACTGTATATATTTTTGTATAAACATACTCCATAAAATCGGTGACCTCCACTACTCAGGAGTAACTTAACAGATATAACTGGTGCAAAGTTACACATCGCTTGCGGAAGGTTACACCATGGTAATGTACTATAGGGTAACGTCTCACTCATTTCTTCGTAAGGATTACTCCAGAATTTTGTGTATACTAACAGAGACATTGCTTGAAAGGTTACACATTAGTAAAAATTAAACTTTCATCTCACTTTCTTGGACGTTTTATCAAGTTCATGCTTTTTAACAACCGATAAACACCAATCTTTCAAATATACACTATTTATCTATTTTAATATACAAACAACGTATTTTTATGGCACAAAGAGAGGATGTTCTGAGTGGTGTCCGAACACAGAGCGCGATTTTCACAGACTCGCAAAGCAAGAGCTTTACCGGTCGGTACCAATGTCAATGTACGTTCCGCTAATAAGAGTTTACCTACTCTGCGCTGGTTCTTTATGCATGCTCCTTGAATTCTACTGAAACCATAGTGCAAAGTGTCTCCAACAATTTGAGTTTTTAAAACAGTGATGCTACAACATTTCAGAATTCCTGTAATGTTACACCCATTAATACTGGTAACCTTAAACATTTTTTTTTACAGTGTATAACTTTGTTGGACTCATAAATAATTGTTTATTTCCGCAGAAAATAATAATATCAAATCATGAGATATAAAAGTTAAATTGGTCGCCATACATCAAATCGAGAGAGAGTTAGATCTTCAGTTTAGTAAGAAGGCAATGATAATTTCTCTTAAACAAACTTTGAAGATTATACTGCAGTTAGATAACACAGTACAGCTTACCATCATTAGGATGATCCAATTTCTACTTTACAACCAAATTAATTTGCATAGCCAAAGAATAATCGACGTGTAAAAAGTTACAAATGTTTATTTCAAAGCATTCTTTGTCAGTTAATTAAGGAAGGATCACACATTACCACTCGAACGAAACTTGAAACAGAAATAATGTTAAAGATCCTGCTTTACAATTAAAAGTTTTATTTTTATTTTCATACCCTCTCAAATATTTGCATGAGCAGAAACAAAACAACGAATTTCTCTACCAATGAGCAAGGATAATTAAACGCTCAGAACTTAATTAAAAGGTCTGAAAAGATGAAGTGAAGCATCATTAAGAGAATTGGTTGTCTAAATAAAAGACTAATTCCTTAAATTTGCTGAAGCGGTGCTAAACATTCCTAGGTTAACCGCGCATTTATTATGATTGCTTTTGTTTACCTTTTCTAGCTATAAATCTCCGCTCTCAAAGGAACTTCTAAAGCAGTTAAATTAGGAAATACTGAATACAGCGATAGAGTCCGACAGAGAAGATGGGAAATTCGAACCTGACAGAGTCAGTATAAGCAGATTTATTAAACGGAAGGAATATCATAGGTAGAATAAAAATAAAACCGCAATATCATCGGAATAGAGCTGCGGCGAATGTAATAGAAACTCTCAAAAAAGCATTCGTACACCAGTTTATTTTAAAAAGGAGATAAATATCGATTAACACACAAATAATATTGCTTTTGTGCGTTTACTGAAATATATAATTCGTATAGATAAGTTAAAGAATATATGTATGTTTATGTGCCATATACAAATCTACGATTTATGTCGGACTTCGGCCGAATTTGGTAAGAAGATACTTTTGCACATAGGGAGGATCGTGGTTTTTTTTTTTTTCGTAAGTAGATAAAGTACCAAACCGTTCGAACTTGAATTTTAGAGCCCAAAAATTGTATTAAATGGCCATTTCTACTCGAGACAATTGTAGGATCATCTCGATTTTGTTAGATTGAAAAGCCCGTAAAAATGCCCCTGACAAGGTTTTTTCCTTCGGTTCGGAAACTCAAAATTGTTAAATTAACCGGGGAAAAAGCTATAAAGCATAGGTAAAATTATTTTTAATTGGATATTTATCATCTGCACCAAAAAAGACAAGAAGCGTGAAAAAAATCATTGAAAAGAAGTTGCTAGAAAAATATCTGCTGTCATTTTTTACTTCAGAGTGAACAAATAAAACTCTTGCTTTTGTTATGGAGCTTTTCCTGTAATAGATGAACTTAAAAGTTTTACCTATTGTTAATTTTTTTACAATTTAGTAATGTTTTGTACTGCTGGAAGAAGACAATCAAGGTTTTAGTGGAAATAATGTGGACTTTACCTACTGGCATTAATCTGATTGAAACTTTTTGATTTGACTATAAACGTTGTTTATGCGAAAAGTTGGAGAGGCATCACATTAGGTGAGACGCCACACCTTCGGAAATTCAGTGATTTAGAAATAGATGGCTATATTTCTCACTGTTTTTATTTACTCATAGATGTTTCCTTCTTAACATGTCAGTTCTTGTTCGACTACGTTCGAGTGTGATGTGCATACGACGAAAAAATCATTGTAGTGCTAGAATTTTTCGACGAAAATTTTGAGTCGCTTTGGTTTCAATAAGTCTTTAAAGACTCCATAAAGTAAGAATTGCTTTAATATTTGATTAAGCTTGTTATTAAATTATTTCATCTACCTTTAGTAATATATGTTATTACATACGTCTTTTAAACCTATGTGGCATCTCTCTCACTTAATGAGGAGATATGCCTAACTTTTAAAAAATGAAAATGAAGGGGTTTTGTGTTTACTATTTTTTTTTTGTTTTTAGAAAGCAAATAGTGATTAGGGGGCGGTGGAGTGAAGATAACTTAACTCTGGCTATTGAAAAAGTAAAAAAGAAAGGAGAAATATCGAAAAATGGAGCTCAAAAACCTAAAAACCTTATGGAATGTCGAGAGAAATGCTACATCAGGTTTTAGAACTTCTGGAATATTCCTACTAAATCCTAATGCTATTCTTCTCTGCTATATCTGATTTAATTGAAATAGCTACTCCTGACATTCTTCTTGAAAGTGCCTCCACTCCAGCTCTGTTTCCAAAAAAACCATCAACTTTCAGACAAACATCCACAAGTAAAGAAACCTAAAGAAACCCCTACAAAGATTCTTGAAAAATCTTATCCAATCCGAAAACTATCTTGCTCGACAGGGAAGCGAAAACAATTTGCTTGTGTGCGCGGAATATTGGGAATATTATTATTTAATTATAAAAAAAAGAACAATTAATTTGAATTTTGACATCTTGAATTCAAATTATGTTTTTCGCAATCACGAGTGTGTGTATGTAGGCGTGTGTGTTTGTGTGTGGGGGTATGTGTTTGTGTGTCGGGGTTATGTGTATGTGTGTTTAGACATGTATGTTTGTGTCTGTGTGCTGTCATAAGTGTGTTGGTAGTTGTGTGTATGAATGTGTGTGTGGGGGGGTATGTGTATGTGTGTGTAGGCATATGTGTTTGTGTCTGTGTGCAGGAATGAATGTGTGGGTAGTTGTGTGTATGTTTTTGTGCGTGTGTATGTGTAGGTGTCTGTATGTATGCGTGTGTGCTTGCGTGTGTGTGTGTGTGTAGTTGTGTATGCATGCGCGTGTGTGTAGGATATGGATGCAACCTGGAGACGGCTTTCGCTAGAGGAACAGCATCGTGAGGAGCCGGTCGACGGTGATGGTTGCAGAGGGTGGCGGTGGGAAAATAAAATCAAAGGACGCCAAAAACAGTCAAATGAAAGCAATAAGCAATCGTGATTGCTCAAAAAAAAAAAAAAAAAAAAACAATAAGTTCCGTCTAGAACTAAACGAACTACTTTCCCGTATAACAATATCGACTTTCTAGTATTAATCAATATTCTCAAAATTAACTGAAATTGCGAATTATTTCGAACATTACTTCTTAACATTTCAAGCTGATTTCTAGAAATAAAATATGCCTCGCCCATCTAAAGATACAGATGCGTAAAAAAAAAAGATAAAATAAAAAAAAGTAGCAGCACCTTTTAAACAAAAGAACTAATATATTATTTTTTATTAAAAAAAAAAAAAACAATCGCTTTCAAAATGAACTAAAAATAATGAGCTCATTAAACTAAATACATCATAACAGTATATATATATATATATATATATATATATATATATATATATATATATATATATATATATTATATATATATATATATATATATATATATATATATATATATATATATATATATATATATATATATATATATATATATATATATATATATATATATATATATATATATATATATATATATATATATATATATATATATATATATATATATATATATATATATATGTTTAACCTGTTGCCAGAAAATAATTTAAAAAAAAGAATAAATAAACTTTCGAAAATTAATAAACAATAAAATTTCAAATTAAAGAAATAATTTTCATTATTAAAAAAAAAGAAAGAAAGAAAGAAAAGAAACCATCTGCGCTTATCTTTATGTTAAAACATATAGGACTCCAAATTTCCCTGTCAAAAACTGAATACATAAATTAAAACTTTAGCGCTAAAATAAAAAATAAATCTTATCAATAATTATTATTTCACAGTAAAGACCATGGCTTAGGAGTAGGGGTTAATCTCATTTTGGGGTTAAGGTGTTAGAGTCGGGAGTCGAAGATTTTTAATCCAAGGACTTAGTGTCGGAATCGTTACTCCCAAAAATTGTAGTTCTCCCTACACCATTTCACATAAATTCAAAAAAAAAAAAAAAAATTGCAATTCGTTAATAAACTTTAATTATTACGTTCTTGCAGCAAACGAGAATAAACCTTTTTCAGTTCCGTTTATAGCAACGTTTTTTTGATTTTTTTTATTTTTTTTTTCAAAACAGCTTTTAACTTTTAATAGAATTTGTTTCAAACCACTAGGAGAGGGTACAAAAAACATAATTTACACATTTACTAAAAGAAAGAAGGAAGCCTTATTTTTAAAGGGCGTATTCTATTCTAGAGGATCGATTTTGAGGCAATTTTGCGGGCGTAATAAAAAAAAAGAAAAAAAAATGAAAGAGAAACTGGAACCATTATTTGTATCATTTTTCATGAGAATTTGAATGATACTTGAGAAGTATAAAAATGTATAATAGGGGGGGGGGGGGGGGAATTCAAAATTGAAATCAGTAGAGGCCGGCAAAGGCTCAGAAAAAAAAAGTGTCCACTGGTTGACAAGATTCTAATCTTCTTGGTAATCTAAAACATGAAATTAAGGTTGATTATTGTTAAACAAGGATGTAGAGTTCTCTGGACGTAGCCGATTTAAAATAAAAAAAAGCACAAAATGGCGTCTTTATAAAAAGAAAAAAAGAGGGGGGGGGGGCATTTTTGGCTACTTTTTCTAATTTGACAATTTTTAAGAAATAGTTTAAAAAAAGATACAGAAATCTTTACGAGGAGATAATTACATTGTAGGGTTGGTTGGGGTAAGTGGGTCACAAGGGTAAGTGAGTCAACCCCCCCCCCCCTAAAACTGAAATATGGATAAAGTTTTCAAACTTTTTTTTTGCACTGGACATGTTAAATTTCATTACAGCGATTAGTTTTGCTTATATTTGGGCTTCGTGGAATTTTTTTCTATGTCATAGCAATTATAAAAAAAAAATATCCTGATTTTTTTTTTTTTTTTTTTTTGCGAGTTTAAGCATCATTTTTCAAAGAAGTGTTTTCAGGTTGTAATAAATTATTTTTCAAGGCATGACTTGAATTAAAGTTCATACAGCAACAAGAATTTTTGCATAAAATATTATTAATACGTGTTTAAGAGGAGGGGTCCCACTTACCTCGTAAATTTTTCTAAAAAGTATGAGTGGGTCCCCCACTATGGGGTAAGTGGCTTCCCCTATAATAATGGGGATTTCAAAATCAAAAGCAACTCTGATGAAATATTTGTATTAGGGTTGGTTAGGGTAAGTGGGCCTCCTTTTGAGAATAATTCGTTTTTGAAACCTTATACAAAAGTTTTGAAACAAAAAATTTTAAACTTAGTGTCTTATTTTGTCTTGGACAGTAAACCATAAAGTATTATCAAGGTTTAATGTTGGAAGTTGATGATACAAAAAAAAAAAAAAAAATACTGTTGCAAGAAAGATTAGAAAAGTGCGATACGAAATAGTTTATTATTTTCAACAAAAATACTTAAAGCACTAAAGCTTAACTTGAATCTACATAATTAAAAATAAATGAATGTGTCTTGAAGTTACAAAAAATAAATAAATAAAACGCACATTTAACTTTCTGTGCCTTTCATTACAAAATAAAATTAAAAAATCTCAAACTGCATTCATTGTGTAGGTTTTGAACAATAAATGCTTTTAATGAACTACTCAAAACCAGCATTCATCGAAAACGCAGGAGAAAAAATTCGTAGTAATTACTAGAAATTAATTGACAACGTGGATTTATCGTTTCTTACTAAAGTGAAATCGGGAATTCGAATCAAAAATCGCATCAGAATTATCTTATCTTAATTAAGTAAGTCTTCTTTTTCAATTTTTGCTGTCGCGCTGTTTTATTTTTTCGTATTAACCTTAGAAATGAAATTCTGCTCCTTCAGCAACATTCCAAAGATACTTGTTTCATACCTAGTCTGCTTTGGAATGTGCAGTTGCTAGAAATGGTGAATGCTCTTCGCTGCCATTTTGTCTTGGTAATATATCATGCTAAGAGGTATTTAAAGAATTACGTTTCCCTTATTTAAGTTCAAGGATGGTTGTAGAAATAATTTTCTTTTTATTTTCCCGTTGGAATTTTTCAATAATGAATATTTATAGGTAAAATCTTTTTTTGTTTATTTTGGTTTGATGATAGAAATTTGATTTTTTTTCCATGTAAGTTGAAGAGCATTCATTTTTGATAAGGAAAGTAAGAAAATACCTTGTATCAATTACTTTCGAAATTTATTCTTGTGTGTTAAAAATTCACAATTTGTTTTCGTTACGGATGCTTGGATTGTTTTAAGCACATCACTCTCATGCATTTTCTATTCTCTTCATTCCAAAATACTAGTCAATTATTTTTCGTCTGATGGCAATGAACATGGATCGCAGCTATTTTACTATCGATGAATTCCACCTCCGCCCCCCACCCCGAAAAAAGTAAATAATAGAAGATTTGGCAAAATATAAAACTCAAGTAAATGATTTTAAAAGTAAATCAAGTTTTCAAAATTTAACTGTGAGTTATTTAAAAAAGTGAATTTCGTAATATGAATGAATGAATAAATACCAACTCAAATAACCGGAATTGTTTTAAAAAGGAAAAGTAAATGAGTTTAAAATGTTCACCAAAGCAACCTTATTTCCTCCAAAATACTCCCTATTACAACTAATACATTTGTCCCGCTGGTGATTCAACGGTTAAAAGCAATGTTTGTAGTTATCTTTAGAAAATGCCTGTCAGTTTCTCCCTACCTATGCTGTCAAATCGGCGTCCTTTCTTGCCCTCTTTCATTCGTAAAAATAAAAGGAAGCCGTGCGGAGCTAGGTCAGGAGAGAGAAGTGCGTATGGCCGCACTTACGACACGTTTCAGCTCGACCTTTTTTTTGATTGCCAGACAGTATTCGACGAAACATTCGGCAGCAACCCTTTTCATCCTTAAATCTTGGGCTAAAATTCATTGAACAGAGTCCCAAGATAACCATTTTTAATACTGTTGTTGCTTTTACAACTTGGGTGTCCAAGCTCGTGTAGTGATGCTACTCTATTTAAAGCAGAAAGATACATCTTCTGTTTATAAAACACCATTAAGTTGGAAATCCCCTTTTGGCTTAGACAGCACACGATAGATGGAAGTATCATCTATCAACATTTAAGCAATTTAAAACCAAACTAGCAGCCATTCAACTCGTGGTTCAGCACCCCCAGAGGTACTGACTCACTTACAGGACTTTATAACCACGACATATTTAACGTGTCCCAATCATCATTAAAGAACACAGAGGATCTTTGACCGGTCAGTATCGAACCTGAAACTCTCCGGCTGATCGGCCAACCAAGGCCCTAACCGTTTTTACAACGTAGAAATCAAAATTTTACAGAAATACATCCCTTTTAGGGAATCCCTTAAAAGGTTCTAAAGTGTGATAATATTTAACATTAATTCCGTTTTATTTCCGTTGATAAACTATTTAGCACTTGCAAGAATGACGGTATTTTGTTTGTTAGTACGACCTTATAAATTTCACCAATACTAAAAATACATCCCTTTTAGGGAACCCCTTAAAAGGTTCTAAAGTGTAATAATATATAACATTAACTTCGTTTTATTTCCGTTGATAAACTATTTAGCACTTGCAAGAATGACTGTATTTTGTTTGTTAGTACAGCTTTATAAATTTCACCAATACTAGAATACGTAGGGTGGACCAGGGCACGTTTACGCTATGCCCTTTTCTCAAAACGAATAACTGGAGAGCCAACAGTCATAAGAGATTAATGCTGCTCCCTAGCAAATATCCTCAAAAGTGTTTGAGCATAAGTCGAGCTTCGGTCTAGCATGCACGAAGAATAATCTGTTTTCTACCAGGTCGAGTAAATTTTGAGTAGAACGTTTTTAAGCTTACTGACGAACGAAAGTAACAAAAGAACAAATACACAAAAATTAGCATAATTTTATCCTTTTTTGATGATTGTATTTGTATGAACTGAAATGTTATTAAATTTTTTTGTACGTTAAAGATAAATCCAAAGTTGGCGACGCGGCAAGTTTACGCGTTGACGTCTGAACACCTTTATACGCACGTTCTTACTGTGTCTTACTTCTAAACGTGCTATGACGCTTTTTTTGCTCCGAACTGTCTCAAAACTTTTTTCTATTTTCAGGCTATTTAGTTTTGAAAATCACCAAATAATTTTTAATTGAGTTACAAATTCGTATTCTATAGCTTACAATCATGCATGCCCGTTCAGCTTTTACTTTATACACTATTCACTCTGTAATAAACTTTGCTTTAGTTTAAAGATGGTAAGACATTACGTTCAAAACACTAACAGAACCACGTTAGGTGTCAAAATAAATATGCGTTAATGCCGCAAGCTTAAAACCTGATGTAGGATTTCCCATGGCATTCCAAAAGGTTTTTTAACTTCATTTTTCGATATTTCTTTTTTTTAGTTTTTCAATAGCCAGAATAAAGTTCTCTTCACTCCATTGTCCCCTAATTACCGTATGCTTCCTCACGTATTCTCTTTACTTTACAAAAAATAAATAAATAAATAAATAATAGCAAACAAAAGATCCCTTCATTTACACGTTTGAAAAGTTTGGCTTTCCTCCTCATTACGTGGGAGCGATGCCACGTAGGAATAAGGAACGTAAGTATTAACATTCATTGCAAAATGTAGTTGACATTAGTTGATAACAAGTTAAATCAAACATTAAAACCAGTTCTAACCTTACGGTGTCTTTGTTTTACATTTAACACTTATTGAAACTAAAGTGACTCAGAATTTTGGTCGAAAAATGCTCGTATTAAAATAATCTTTTTTTTTATACACACATCACACTCAAACGCAGTCGAACAAGAAATGACACGCTAAAAAAGAATTGTCTATGAGTAAATAAAAACAGTGAGAAATACAGCCATCTCTTTCTTAATCAATGATTTTCTGAAGGTATAGCTTCTCTCCCACTTTTACCCTATACCAATTTTTGACTAAATTAGCTGCTCCAGAAAACCGCAATGTCTGAAATTTCTTAACTTAAAACATAAAATTTAGAAAATTCATTGAAAAGAAATTCTACGTAAACGTGCCCCGGTCTACCCTATAATATATTTATACGAATGTATTTATTAATTAAGATATATATAATTTCGTTATAATGGGTACTCAAACGCACTTTAGCGTTGTATCGAAAACTTTAAACTGGATTTTTTTTAATTGTTATTTGTATAACACAAAGGGTAGTTATTTTTCCAAACACGGAAATCTCAAGACACTTACTTTTCAGTAATTAAGGTAATTTTCAAAGTTAACTTATCAAACACTATCGTAGATAGCTTAAAACCAGAGCTTAATTAGCAAGAGAGCTCACGGGAGCTCATGGAAGCTTAGCACGTGGAGGTTTTTTTTTTTTTTTTTCAATTTCATGAGAATATTTACATTTTAGGTAGAGTTAAGACTATTTACTAATTAATAATCAAAACCTGATTTTATAGAGGTTTCCTCGTTTTATAAAAATTAAGCTCTGCTTAGAACTAATTGCATTATTATTTTATAATTGAATAAAATTCGTAGTTTTCAATATTTAAAACTTTATTTTTCAGCTCGACGACTATCCACGAAAATATTGACAGCGGAATGAAAGCAGAAACCCAAACGAGCTCTTATTATAAAAGTTAATTTGCAAAAATGAATGAATAACTAAGTTCCCTTTGATCTTGGATCTTCAAGATACTTTGCTTCACGCCCTATTTATTTCCATCACTTGTGTCGCTCAAATTTACATTAATGGCGACATAATTTAATTTTCTAACTTTCTTCATCACTTCACATAATTACTGCAGCGACTTCATTAGGACTCAACGTTGTTTTTCCTTCAACTACTTTAACCAAGCGAAAGAGTTGCGATTCGTTTCAATGGGTTTTTTGATTTATTTCGAGAGTGATCTTGTTTTAAATATTATGCAAAAGTGCTTCAGATATGCTCGGTAAGCACTGGCAAACAATGGCATGAGCCGAAGGAAGATTTTAGTTTGACAAGTGGTTTGCTTCGTTTAAGATTGATTCTATGTATTTTGATGTATGGTGATTGAGGAAAAAAAATTTTCTTTAAAATTATTTGATTTACTATGATATTAAAGATATTTATGTTTTACAACAAACGTGATGAGTAAAATGGACCTGAAAAATGTATTCAAACTCAGCTTTCTAAAACATGAAAACTTCTTAACGTTGTACTATATTTTTTAATACACTGAAAATGGAACAGTAGTTGAAAGCTCATTGGAAAAGTTTGTGATTTAAGATTTAAAAAAATGGTTTTAAATATTATGTGCAAACATGTTTCTCTCGTCCGTTTTCTTTGGTTATGTACAAGTTTTGCTTACGAGAGAATCCATCTGCTAAACTTATTGCGTTTTTTTTATCTTGATGTACAAAATTAAAATGCAAGTGAATGTTTTTCAGTATACAAACAATAAAAAAAAAATAAATGCGGAGTGTGAAAAGTTTTTCTTCTTTGTCTTCATGAAGACATTCCGTCCAAATTCTTGTTTCCATTTGAGAATAAACACAAATATCCATACACTTTTATTTACTTTTAGTCACAAATCGAAATCTAATGTAAAATCTGAAACGTAGCAGGTTTTTTTTTAAATAATGGCACTTGTTTTAAGACCTTGATTCTGAAGGAGAAACTTCGTTTCAAATGGCGGAATTCATGGATTCGATTCTCACAGGAGCCCGGATGATAATTGCGCTGTAAATAATTTTAGTGATATATAATGTGTTAATAAAGCAATTCAAACTCTCGAGGCAATGGCACACCATATCTTTAATTGGTTATTAACTAGAAAACGAAAACAATAACAACACTTTTATTATATACGGTCAATAAAAATGGGGAAACAGTACTAAAAACATCAGAGTGTGACTTTCTCTCTCACTTTTTTTTTCAAAAAAATATATTATCTTGCAGTTAAAGCATGTCAGGTTGCATTTTTTAAATTTAATTACTTTTTTTTTAAATGTCAACTTAGTGTTTAGTATTGTATGAGCCAATATTTGAAAAAAATGACTAAAAATACATGGGAAAATATCAAAATAAATTAACTTTTTACAAATATTATTTGTTTGGCATGTGGTAGATAGACTTTATAAAAGGTCTATTTTTGTAGATATTACAACAAGACATATCTTCATCCTTTAGTTAGAACGAAAACTAGCATATTTTTCGTTTTATGTAATATATTAACTGACAATAATTAACTAACTTTCTGCAGAGACTTGTAAACACACCAAATAGTATCATATTTTTTGTCTTGATCAGTTCGATAGTTTCAATCTCACTTTTCTCTTGCAGTATATACCTATCACCAAATAATTACAACCTCCTTGAAAATATCACAACATCCCACTTGTATAGTATATGTTTCTTTTTTACTTCTTTAGAAACTGACTTTATTCATAAAAGGAAATTCAGGTAGTGTAAAAAGTTTCAAAAAGGTCATTTTAGTCATTGGTCATATTAAATTGTTCTTTGAAAATTTTAAGTAAAAAAAAATGCTTCTTTTCCAAAACATCACTTATTTACTAATATATTAGTTACAGATGTTTCCAATGAAATCTTTAACTTTGCAATATCTAGCTTTTTTAATCTTCAGTTTAAAAGCAGTGTAGGGAAGACTATTGTACCTTGAACTACTTCTAAAACTTTTTGGTTTTCAAAAATAAAAAAAAGGTGTGATTTTTATGGTTTTTAGTTATTAAAACTTAATTTCAAGCCTTTTTGCAAAAGAAAAAAAAATATTTCAGATTATAAAAAAATATTTTTCTATTTTTGTATATTTTTCACAAATGTTATGTAATTTGGTCTATGGTACATGATGCTCGTGTACCTTGAGACAGACCTCTTGTACTTGCTTAACTGCATAACTTACGTTGTATTCAAGTTTATTTGACCCACTTTCATTCAACTTTTTTAAATGCCTAGTAATGGTTGACCTGCTCACTTTGAATACTTTTTCGGCCTCCCTAAAAGTCATTTTTTGTCAGGATCATTACTTCTTACTGCTTCAATAGCATTTTGCAATGCCTCAACATCTACTGGATCCCTCTTGATTCCAGTTTTGCTTCGAGGAATGATGAAATCCTACCTGGGAAAAAAAACTATCACTACAACATAGTGTAACTATTGTACCTTGATCCAGTGGTTCGAGGTACAAGATGGAGGTCATTAATTTCAAGGTACACGAGGGTGCATATTTATACAAAGTTGCTACCCTAACCTAACAGCTACGTAAAAAGTGAAGACTAAATGTTGAATACACTTACCGAGAGATAGGCAATAGATATACAGGTCAATCAGTTGGATAGCAATAGTCTTAAAATTCCAATTTCATTTAAGTAACACTGGAATTATTTACTTTTGTTTGCACAAATCACAAAACACTGTCCACGTAAAAACTGGAGTTTCAACCTGCAACTCACTCTGGCAGGTGGAGAGACTGTCATGGCTGACATAGTACCGTCATTCCTCACTATGTAAAAGCGCTAGCTGATTAGAGTGCATAAATCAAGGTGCACCATGGTCAAGGTACAACAGCCTCCCAAAGTTTTTGTCAAGCTTTATTTTGAACCACCCTGCGTTCCAAAAAATAAATATCCCTACAATCGTCAGGGAATTTCCTTTAATTGCGACATTTCATAGTTCAGGAGCGAAAATTCCTACACTGCTAAAAAAAATTCTGAAATTTTACTGTATCCTTTTACTGTAGAATAAACGATAGTTTAAAACCGCTAAATGCTAGCTGCAGGTTCGAAATCGATACCTTCGTACTGGCAGGTGACTTCGCCGACCACCATACAAGTCGATAGGCAACGAGTGAATGGAAGTATACAGTGTTATCTGCATCGCACTGTAAGTCTTGTGGTGTATCAATTGGCACTTCAATCGTTTATTTTTTGCTGCACTTATTTACTATATTTTTTTTCTGAACTGTAAACACTCCTTTTTACAGTAATATTTTCCATAACCGTTTCCTAAATTTTTAACAGTGCATTCCCTGTTTTGAATTAAATATAATATCATGCATTGCCATGATTAATTTTGGAGGAGGCATATTATGATGCAAACTTTTAATAGAATACATACATGATATATACAGGAATAAATTTTAAAAACGATAATTTCATCATAACCGGATATTATTTTACGGAAAAACGTTTTCCTTTAACAGGCTAACATGTTTAGTTTAAATACTTTGAGATAAATTTGAATTAAAAAAAAGCACTTGTGACTTGAAGACTTAAATATCAATTTAATTAAAAAAAAAAAAAACATTCTACGCATTATAAAGTGCGAAAAAAATTAGCATCACAAATGAGGCGCTAGCATATATAAAGACATAAATATTGTGAGATTAAAACCTGACCAAACATATCGGAGGAAAAAATAATCAATAAACGAAAAAAAACCAAAAAAAAAAAAAAAAAAACAACCACTCACATACACATTCTGCAACAGCTATGATGAAGACACATTTAAATGCGCATACAAATGTCTTTAAGTTTGCGTTCATATAGAAAAAAAAACATTAAATAAAACAATTTCAACATGATTTCAAAATTCAAATTCAGGTGAATTTTAGTTGCGAAGAATTATTTAAGCGCACATAAAATGTTAAAAAGTACGAGACAAGCCCCAATTGGGCATTACTAAAATTTAATACTTACACTTTTAAATCACTTCTCTTATGCCTTTCCTTTGCAACTAGATTTTTTTTTTTGATCAATAGTTTTGGAACTTATAATTATACTATAAAGTCACGGCTCTTAGTGATTTTAGTTTCAGATTGCTAAATCATTCTCAATCCTTGATTTTTTTTAAAACTTTTATTCAAGATAGTTTTTATGACATTTTCGTTCGGTATGCATAAAAAGTAGGTACATTGCTGTACTTAAAAAGTTTTGATATATAACTATAATAAATATTATAACTATAAGTAATTATATATTATATGCTAATATATATAACTGTAATTAAATATTAAAACAATAATTATATGTTGTACGTTAAAATATATAATATATAACTGTACGTTTCTGCATGAAAAGCATCGAAATCAAAATCCTATCCATTAACATTTGAGTAATAAATAAAACAATTGATACCTACGAACACGAGAAAAACCAGTGCTTTTCATTACATACATATATTTTTTTCGGACGTCACGTTACTACAGAGCATTTTTCGAAGTTAATTTTTCTTCTTTGAAAACAACAGAAACTTTGTATACCTCATAAAAGTTACTTTTGGCAGAAAATTTAAGTAACGCGCATAAATATTTTGATATCGCCCGAAGCGGTAATCACAGCTTTTAAAGTTTCTCAAATAGTAACAGCTTAAAGTCGAACTTTTTGCTGCAGACAACTTTTGACAGTCCACATAAATGAATGAGTAAAATATGGGTCAACATCATTCTGCCTGCAAATCATCGTCATAATGCTGAAAAATTCTTATCTCGAAGCAACAGACAGAATAAACTAAGTGTTTACCCAAGTATTAATTTAAGATTAAGCCTCATTAGTTTGAACTAATCGAAGTAAACATGGTTAAAAGAGTTATTTGTTTTACTTGGTACGTGTAGAAGTTTATCATTGTTTATTTTTGGGCTTAAGAATTTTTACCTGAATATTATATATATTTAATGTAAAAAATAATATCTGACACTCATATTTGCAACTAAAATTGCAGGTACAAGCTTCAAATACAGAACAACCAGCATTTAGTTAATCGTAATGATGTAAGGTTTTTATAATACAGTTTGGTAATAACCGGTTTTTATCAAATCAAGCAATTTATTGAACACAAAGGGTGTCTTTCGGCTTTGCACGGTCCACATAAAAGATAAAAATTGCGTCAAATTGAGATGAAGTAAAAATAGCTACAAAATATATAAAAGTTCCCATCATAATAAATACGATAGTCCCATAAATCCCCGTTAAAAGTTGGACATTAATTTATAAAAATTCACATTCAAAAAAGGGAACTTCTTAAATAAAATTAACAGTCCCTGAAATCGGAAAATTAACACCCCCCCCCCTCTTACGATGCTATACATTAAACCTTTGTGTAACAAAAAAAAAAAAAAAAACGGAATAAATCGGCTTTTTTTCGACAAAACAACAAAAATTAACTCTTTATGACTTGCAGAAAATGGCGAAAAAAAATCTTTACAAGGATGCGTTATTTCTGAAATTTGATAAAGCATTGATAAAGCTACGGCTTTGCCACAAAAAACACATCTGAGAAATAATGTGTATGAATATACGGTTTTGAAAATATTCATGCAACTACTGCTTTAATATACACAAACATGCATCAAAAGTAATCATAACAGATAAACGCAATTTAACACTGTTCTGCCCTTGTCCGTTTTATGAATAACTAGTGGTACCCGCACGGTTTTGCCCGTAATAGAAAAATTAAAAGGTCTTTTGGTTCGCCTGTCCATTTACAAATAATGTATGGTGAATTTTCTCGGCAATTGACTTGTACCCATGTTACGGTTCCACGTTACGATAATTTCGTATCTCGCCAATTGGCTTGTGCCCATGTTACGGTTCCACGATATGAAAATTTCTAATTTACTCGTCCATCTTATGACAATTTTGTTCTCAAAATTGAAATGGAAAAAGAACCACATCGAATTTTTGAAATATCGCTTCGAGGTGCACACTCCCATGCTACAAACTAGCTTTGTGCCAAATTTTATGAAAATCGGCCCAACGGCCTGCGCGTCACACAGATCCTACAGACATCCAGACATCCTCCGGACATCCAGACACAGAGACTTTCAGCTTTATTATTAGTAAAGAAAACTATACAGAGCGTACATGACGTTGACTAGTGTGTGAAATCAAAAGACAGGAATTTACGGACTTAACAAAATTTTGAAACATCGAAGTTAAGTATTAAAAAGAGCTTTTGCTTCTCATAATAAAGACTATACAAAATAGGCCAGATAATAAGCACAAATTCCTAGGCAGACCATATATTTATTAAATACGTACTTTTAATTTCTAAATGTTATCCTTTATTCTATTAAATACGTACTTTTAACATGGAATTGTTAGCGTACATGTCATTCTAGAACATCTTTACCCATACTTTCATAACGGGATGTAATTTAATTAAACCAAAAAATGTTGCTTATTTTTACTTACATGCATTATGCCGTTTTGTAATTACTAAATTTTAATTAAGAGCCTGTTTTTTATAAGTCAGACAGGTCAGATACATGGCATTTTTTGATTTCGCTAAAAATTTTACAGTGGTTTCTTCGAATGATTTTAGAAGACACGTATTTTTTCTTTTCTTCCAAAAAATTTTTTGTGACCCACGGAAATTCCGAAAAATTTTCCCTTGGGGCTTTCTCTCAAATCGACATTTATTAATATTTAAATATCTCTGCGCATTGGAGCATCAGCAAATGTAATCTTTGTGATTACAACATGATATTTAGAGCACTAAATGAAATGTAGCGTAAATTTTATGGCTGACCTTAAGTGGACCCTTGCAGGGGTGGCCAAACAGTGCCGAAGATATTGAAAATGTGTCTTATTTGAGGAATCTTGGTTCCAGCATTGAGGTTCAACCATAGTTTTTGAGAGCAATTTGTGTAATTATATACATAAATTATTAAATAGGCTCATTAAATGCATTTTGAAGAGTTCAAAAAAACTTAACATTAGCGCCTACGGGGAAAATTCAAGGCAAATATAAATTCTGAGCTTGAAGGCAAATTTGATTTTTACAAACTTTGTAGGATGATAAACATGTATAGAAAATATCTTTTTGTTTTGAAAATTTTTTTGTTTAATTTTGATCACTTCAAATTCCTTAACATTAGGACCTATGGTGAAACTAAAAGTTTAAATAGATCCCGAACTTCAAACCAATTTTGTTAAGAAATAGCTCTGAATGACCTACTCCAAACTCCGACTCTTGGAAATTTCAAGTCTTCGACTCAGACTTTGACTCCTTTACCTCAAAGCAAGTCCGACTCCGACTCAACAAACATTTGCAGATTTACGGACTTTCAGAGAAAATGTCCGATCTCACCCCGAGACTTTAAATAAAACCCTTCGACTCCCGAATCTGACTCTTTTACGCCAAAATGAGATTGACTTTGACTCCAACTCCGCGGCCATGGATCGCCCCCGAATGAATGTTGAGGGTTTTTTCGACTCGACCACACGTGGATAAGTGCCTAAGAACATATAGACACGCGAAATATCCATTTTGACGATTCCCAAGTTAATTACGACAAATTTTCTCGTGACGTCTGTGTGTACGTATGTATTTGCGTATGTGCGTATGTATGTCACATAACTCAAGAGCGGCATGTCCTAGAAAGTTGAAATTTGGTACGCAGACTCCTAGTGGGGTCTAGTTGTGCACCTCCTCTTTTGGTTGCATTCGGGTGTTTCTAAAAGGATCTTTTGCCCCATTTTTTGGGAGGAAATCATTGTTAATTTCGATGTAAACTCAAGTGGTGCTATAATTTGTCGGACCCTTGGCGATATATCGCCAGTCTTTTGGTCACCAAGTTTTGTCACCAACTTTTGGACAAATTTGGCAATTTTTTTTCCAATCTGGTTTCAATTTGGGCACTGTTGGTGATATTTAGAGAGTAAACTATTGAATCACATTAAAATTGCCAGTAATGGTGAAATGACATTAAATTGGAGTAAAAGGAAGTCATGTGATGCACATATCAGCTCGTTTTTAAATAACTTTGTCAGTCATTGCTTTAAGTTGACATTTTGAATCATTTTTGAAATTATTCTTTTAACAACGGGAGAGGAGACAAAATTTTTTTTGATACAATGTATTTATTTTAATGCGCTTATTGTTTTTAATTCTTTTTTCTTTTCTTTTTGAAAGCTATTAAAGATTTTTTTTTTTTGAATGGAAAAAATGTATTTGGTGCTTTGTTTTAGAGGTGCTACTATTTTACTTGTTCGTTTATTCTATTTTTTTTACTGAGTGAGGCATATTCGATTTCTTAAAATCATGTTAAAATTTCAAAAAGTTTTGTTTGAAATAATTTGCAATTTTAGCTAATTTTGAGAATATTGATCAGATACAACAGAAAGTCGATATTGGTATACGGGAAAGTAGGCTCGTTTAATTCTTTACTGAACTTATTGTTAATTCCTGCAATTATTAATGAATAAATCGATACTATCTAAAATAATTGTTGTTTATTAATTCCATTCTTTGTTTCAATTCATTAAATTATAGTTCATTTGCAAAAATAACCGGAGTTGAATGCATCTGCAATAATTGTGAGAAAAAATAGCAATTCGCTTTCACAATAGAAATTATTCTAAATTTATCACCCTAACATGGATAAAAATTGAGCTCCATCACTGATAACCAGACTATAACCGTAATTAGTATTATAAACAAAATAATAAAGCGTTTATATACTAAAACACGGCATTGATTCGTATAAAAAAATGAATTTTCAAGGTACAAACTTTTTTTATTACTCAAAAACTTTGCTTTTGTGTGTTCACTTGACAGAGTGTTTAGGGAAGTTATGAACTCCATCTCTAAATTCTGTAAATTTCAAAGGATTAAGAAGAGGATTTTTAACAAGTTAAAAAAAAAAATGTGTGCCATGGTAATAACAGAAACAGTTGACTTCCGCTACAACGCGATTCGACTTACGCGAAACGGCTATAACGCGAATTTTTCACGAGCAACGAATTTTAGAACTAACTTGAATTCATCGTCTACAACACGAATTTTTGGTAGAAAGTATCGGTTTCGCTATTGGCTACTAAATATTGATTTCATGAATGGTATTACATCCTTTTAGCATCACTGACAGAGAAAGTTCTCACACCAAACTAGTCTTCGCATCGCGTTGATAGTGCATCAAATAACCACTCAGCATCTTTCATTTATTATTTTTTTCATTCTACAAATTAAAGTTGATGAAATGTAATGAAACCTTCGTGCGCTGTTTCATCCAAAGTTTGAAGATGGGAAGAAAAATAAAGTTTTTGCCAAAAAATAAAAAAAAGTTTAAGATTCTGGATATGTTTGAACAACTACAAAACTTTGATGATAGCACGACAATAAAAATGAGTGAATCTTCCATACGTACAATTAAAATTCAAAACAAAAAAACATTCGTAAACGTTCAGAACTTTGTTTTTATTTTGAAGCTTGCAGAGTAGTGTGAACAAAGTAAATGTGTATTATGAAAATGGAAACTGCTCTTGTACTATTAATTAAAGAGATCAGGATGAAAGGCTTTTGCCATAAATGGAAACGTTATAAAAGAAAGGGCGAAGCAATCGTATTTAGAAATGCATTAAAAAGTAATAACCATCTGTTCGAGAAGTATAAATCAACACCTTCTTTATTTTTCAACTCATAAATATAATTACTATATCGAATGTACAGTACTATTATAGTGCAGAATTTTATTATCACTAAATACTGCACGTGCCGTGTTGTTTTATTTTATGTCTTTCCCTCTCATTGATTTTTCATTTTGTGCATCTTAAAGTATTTTATATTAAATAAAACGGGGTTTTTTAAAAAATTTTTATAAACAGTAAAAGTTTAGCTCTTTATGTAAAAAACTGTAATGTATAGTTGAGGAATGCTTTAAAGCAGTTTGAGGGATGTTTTAGTGTCCAAAAGAATTTCTAAAAAAAGTTGTATACGTACATTTTTCTACAACACGAAATTTCGACTTACGCGGGGAGTCTTGGAACGCATCCCTCGCATAAGTCGGGGTTCCCTTGTATATCCTTTCAGAGTTTATTATTTGACATGAAATAATTGCTTAAAAAAAGAAAAAAGAAAGAAAGAAAAAGAAAAAGATGAAGACATAAAAATTTGCAAACCTGGATCTAAATTTTATAGTTTAACTTTGTATTGGAATTCTGAACAAGAATAAAAAATCTGCCCTCCCCCCAACAGTTTTTTAGAGAAACATGTTTAAAAAAATGTGTCCTTTATTGCTGGGAGTAGAAAGTAGAAAAGCTTGTAATTTAATGAACGCCACTCTAAGTCTAATATTAACAAATTTACAATATTTTACAAAACGTACATATGCATACAAATAAACTAAATAATTCAAAAATAAATGAAAAAATAATTATGAGCTCTTTCTCCGTCACAAATACAAATGGCAAAAAAAGTTTCTGGAGAAAATTACTCGTTAAGTTGAATTAAAATAAGAAAGCGTGAAAAAGTGAAAAAACCCAAACTTCACTTAAAACTATTGAGCCTTTTTACGTTAAAAACAGTCGACTAGTAAAATATTCAAAGCGTTATTTCGAATCATTGTCTTATGATGGTTCTTTTGGGAGCCTATTAACAAAAGATTTATGCAACTCCTCATACGTTGCTAGATCCCCTTTCAGTTAAAAAAAAAGAAACTTTGAGAAAATTTTCTGCTCTTTTGAGAAAGTTTCTTTAAAATTGTTAAACATTATACCTGTATAAAGAGTAATACAGCCATCAAAAGAACTATTTCAAAAATTCTTTTCTAAAAATATTACAATAAAATCAATGGCAATTCATTTCCTTTGCATTAAGTTAAAATGCTCCCCATTTCCCGACTTACTTGTGGAGTGCACTTTTATTGCAGAAGCCATTTAGATTCCAAAGCCCCTTTGATATAAAGTGTCATCTGTTTTGATATGAGTTTCTCGCGATAAGGTTATATTTTTAAATTTACTTTATTTCTCTTTCGATTTCTTCTTACACAAATCCGCGAGTTTTCTTGTTTTTTTTTTTCCTTTGAAATGATATTGCGTATTTTTCTGATTTGAATTGGATTCTTAGTAATGTTCCCTGAAATATTTTACTTTATTGTTTAAATATATGATACAACGAACATGTTTTTAATGCTTGTATTTGAAATTGTCTTGTATTATCAATACGAATAGCTTTTTCCCTTGGCTTAGAAATACGATATAAAATGAAATCAAAAACTACGGAATGCGTGTACTGAATCTTTATTGTTATTGCACCATTTTATTTGATACTGTTGGTGTTAAATGAATGTGTAATATATTTTTTATTTTTTCATGACATTATCAGATGCTCTCTTTTTGAGAACTGAAATTGAGGAAGTTTTAAAAAATAAATAAATAAATAAATAAACAAAGGAATATTATTAAAATATAATAATAAATACATAAATATGTATGTAAATAATCACCTTTATTAACTTACATCAGAAAAAATGAAACTTTTTTTATCAACAAAAATTGGGTAACATTAGAATATGCTTTAATAAAAAAACTCAGAAGATACAAGTATAAATAGGACATTAATAAGACTGTCGACTTTACATTTTGTTTAACTAAATTTCATAATGTTTCTGGAATTTTTTCCATTATAAATACATAAACAATAGTAAAAAGAAAGAAAGAAAGAAAGAAAGAAATAATTAAAATATGTAAATAAATAATAAAAATGTTACTATGTAAATAAATGATCATTTTCATTAGGTTTCATTAAAAAAATTACAATGAATTTTTTATCAATAAAAATGGGGAAACATTAGGTTATTTTTTAATTAAAAACTCTGAAGGAGCAAAAAGAAATAGGACATTAATAAAATATGCTACTTTACATTTTGTTTAACTACAATTCACAGGAATTCCGGAAAGTCAGTTATGGTAGTGCACCAATAAGAATTATTTTACATTTCTTTCTTTGCTTTTCCATGTTTAGTAAAAAGATCATTTGATTGCAAAGTGTAACTTATATAATGGAGTATATTTACCTACTCAGTAGAAGTTAATTCCACAGCCGAAATATACTATCATAAATCGATATTTTTTTGAAAAATAATCACTTAGTTTCGTAAAAAGTGCAACAAACACCAAAGCTTGGAAATTAAATACGTTCTTTTTCTTTCAGATTTTTTTATTTTGAATATTTTTAAAATTGTATTTAGTTTTAGACGATTTCATACCTTATCTCAATAATTCAATTCTTTTTGCATCAATTTGCACAAATGGATTTATTTTGTAAAGTATACGAAGCAGTTAACAATAGTAATTTGACTCCCAAGTTCTAACCAAAAAGTAAATTTTATGACTGAAGAGGAAGAAAAAAAGCTATGCATATTCTTTCCGAGAATCGTGCAATTTAACTATAAACAAGAATAAAAAAGAAAAAAGTATATTTCTTGAAACATGCGTTATATATACATATATATATATATATATATATATATATATATATATATATATATATATATATATATATATATATATATATATATATATATATATATATATATATATATATATATATATATATATATATATATATATATATATATATATATATATATATATATATATATATATATATATATATATATATATATATATATATATATTACCATGAAAAATTTAAATTGGTGAAGATCGACTTTCACAGGAGATTCACCGAAAGAATTTGAACTTTCGCTATCTTTGGCATGCAAATGTTGACATTCACCGACTACTGACTTCAGGTAGCAAATTTTGGAGATTTGCAAGTAACATATGTGCTAACTAACGGGGGAGCTCACAACATTACAGAGGGAAGAGTTCAAAACATTTTAAATAAGAACAGCATTTGTGCCATTTAAATGAGATTAGTTTTGCTGCTCAGAATGTTAAATTTTTCTTTGTAAGGCAAATGAAATAATTTGCAAGGAAATTATCTTTCTAATAATATACAGTACTAATAGTGGCGGCACAAAAATTGTGTTTCTTAATTGTGTTAACACTCCTTTAAAGAGTTTTTTTACTGAAAAAACTGGCTAAAGAATTTCAAGTCATTCATTCATATAGAGTTGATTTAATTATAACTCTTTTGTAAAAACTGGTAAATTGTTTCCTTTTGCATACGAGATAGAATAAATGCTGAAGTTTTGAAAGGGAGCAATTTACTTTTATGTTATAAAATAATAAAAACTTCCTACCGTTTGACTCAACTTTAAAGTAATATATTTCGTAACTCGATAATTTAATTTTTATCACCATCCTTGAAACAAAGAAAACAGTTTCAAAGAAAAAGCGTGGAAATTATTCAAAAGAGAGGCAAAAATGAACGTAATTTTCTCCTTAATATAAACAGGAAATAAAAAAACTGTATGCAAATTATTAAAAAATCCAACTTCTTCCCGCAAATCTTATTATAACATCATAGTTCAATTTGAATAACCAAGAGAGAAAACAAAAATTTCGGGAAAGATTTTTCGGAAAATATAATTGATTTTTTAAAAGCGAAACTAATAAGCACAAAACTTGCTTTTAAAGAACATAAAAATAAAAGTTGGAACATGCTCTTGATTAAGAAAGAAATGAAAGGAAGTTTACGTTTATACATCGTTCTAAATGGGAAAAATCATATTTTACTGTTTTAACAGTCTACTACAGTAACAGATGTAGTTGTAAATAGATTCATAAATGATTAATAACATTCTTTTATTCTTATTTCATTGTGCAGAAATAAATAAATACGAAAAGATAGATCGGTTGAAAATTTTTCTTTTATTTATTTTTCCCCGTCTGTTTTTTTATTTTACTTTTCAAAGAAGAGTAATAGTTTTTTGAAAATTGAAAAAATTGTAATTTTTATTTTAAGTGTAACTTAATATAGTAATAAACAATGTGGGTAAAAAACACAAATATACATTAATGTTATTTTTCAAGTATGATTTTATTTTTAATCTTAGCTACATCTGTGAACTTAACTTGAGAATGAATAAATACTAAGGAAAGTTTCATAGCTGGAGATCAGTTGTGCGACTTGTATATAACATGCGGTGTTTCCAAAAAAAAAAAAAAAAACTGCAACTTGAAAATTTTTTTGGACATGGAGCTCTTCAAATTAAGTCCATTTTATGCTGAAAAATAAGTGAAACAATTGTTATACAAATAACTGGAAAAACAGATCGTTTTTGATTATTTAGAAAATGTTTTAGGAAGGAGCATCCCTATGAAGTTTTCAACTTTCCACAAATGTTTCTGCCATTGAACTTTTCTTCTTTGTATGGTATCAGATACAAGATACAATTTAAATGTTTTTTTTTCTGAGGCTTAGTGTTATAAATATATTTAAAAAAAAACTATTTACCTAATGCACAAGTGTACGACCAAGAGCTAAATTTATGCCGAGACGCCATTCCAGTACTGATTTTCTGGAAAAATAAATTCATTTTTCAAGTAAAATTGGTCACTATTCAAGAACCAATCATTTCTGATTGGAATTTTCTGCACAAAAAAAATTTCGAATTGGGTCCTGTTACATTTTTTTTTTTTTTTTGACGCTAAATGGGATTAACATAAAAAAAAAAAACTATTTATCCAATGCACAAGCGTACGAACCAGAGGTAAATAAAGGGCCGGAATGCCATTCCGGTACTGATTTTCTAGAAAAAAAATTTTTTTTTCAAGTAAAATTGGTCACGATTCAAAAATCAATCATTTTTCATTGGCTCTGCACTGGAAAAATTGCGAGTTAAGTCCGGGTACAAACCATAACAGAAAAGATGATTAGTGATTTATTTATGTATTCGAAAATGTTGTGTTGTCACTAAATTTTAAATTTAGTGTACCATCATGGTAATAAATGCATTTGATTTTCGTCCTTTTATCTCTTCCAAAGGTCATCATTCAGTATTTTCACTATAAGTATTTAATATTTTGTTTTTATTTGTTTTTTAAGTTATTTGTGTTCGATTAATGGATTTTTCTTAATGTTTAACAATTTTTTACGTATTTTATTCTATTTTTTTAATTTTTAGGGCGTTAATTTTCATTTCATAGGTTTCTCTGTATTTAAATCTTTTTTAAATAGATTTTCAATGGTCTTTTACACTTTAAATGCCTTTCGCAGGTCAAAAAAGAAATTTGACTTTCATACTTTGAACCAAACTTTAGAATGTTTAACTGGATAAAAAATGAAGTAGAAGATATTTCCCTGAGTGAATTTTGCTATTTTAAATTTAAGCAGCCCCCGAAGATGGCATTCTTACCAAAAAAATGTAAATGACATTGATAGCGGATATAGAGATTACGGCTAGTTTTAACAACTACAAAATGGAATTTTGATGACTTTTCAAGATACAAAATCTTGCTTTTGGAAAATAGGAGTATTTTAAATTTTATGAATGCCAAAAAAAAAAAAAAAAAACAAAAAAAAAACAAAAAAAAAAAACAAAAAAAAAAACAAAAAAAAAAAAAACACGTTTAGTAGAACAATTTAAATCTGATAAATTTGAAGGCGATACTTTAGGACTAATAAATGTTTATTTATATGTATTATGCATTTATTTACATTTTATTTCATTAATAAATTACAATGCGCTATTCTTTTAAGTATGACTTCTCTCTTTGACATTCGTTTTTAAAAAAATGATTATATATTATTTATGTAACCGAAAATAAAAAATTATGTCCTATATATAACAAACTATATATAAATGTCCTATATATAAAAAAATATGTCCTATATATGTGACAAAATATTTTAACGTCTGAATGAAAATAAAATCTACTATCGGGAAAAGTGAAGTTCAGTGGCGCGGTGGTAGAGCTTCGAGCTCCAACGCTACAGGCCCAGGTTCTATTCTCGGGTAGGGCATGGTTGACTCAGCCATTCATCCCTTCAGTGGGTCGATAAAATGAGTATCAAGCATACTTGGGAACCAAACACTCGGGGTTCCGCGTTAGGCTGACCATTTAACCGGAACATCTGCCTTGCACCCCAGAGCCCCTGGTCAGGAAAACTGAGTTGGGCACAGTAGGCCTTGACCCTCTCGGGTCCCTGTCGTGCCACAGGGTTTAGATTTTAATGGAAAAGTAAAGTCATAAGTAAATTGTAGCTTTTGTGTAAAAATAAATCATATTGCATTAAAGCTATGTTTTCTTTATTTAGTGCAAACTTACGAATAATGTACATATTTGCGACATAAAGTATTTTTTACCTATGTTATGCAGAAGCTGAGGCGCATGCTTGCCACTTTCGGAAGTTTCACGAAATATTTTCATTATTCGTTTGCAAATATTTTGGAAACCTAAGCTTGGTTCACCAACTACCGAAATGCTAGTTATTTGTTATTGAAGTTTTGCTATGTTTCAATGTACAGTACACAAATATTTAACGTAGTAAGTGAGCTATCGTTCAACCATAAACGTCATTAAGACAAGTAAGCAAATTATTTTACCTTCAAGTTTTATTTTTCGATCTCAGATTACTTTTATGCTAAGGGAGATACGATTGAAAGAAGAAACTCAATTAAATAAGCAATTGTTTCATTAAAGTAATTTTAAACATAAAATTCAATCCCATTTGTTAAGTGAATAAATTTTCTCCGGAATATAAAACCAAAGAAGAGAAGGTTTTGAAAAAGGAGAAAACACTGAACTAAAAAATTATATTCGCGTTTTAGACTTTTTGTTACATCCCCCCCCCCCTCGAGTTCAATTTACTTTAAGACAATTTGTTTCCTTAACTCGATAATTCAATCTCTGCTGTACTACTTCAAACAAAATATATATTTTTTCAAAAAATGGGGAATATTTAATAAAAACTATGCGGGCATACTTTCATCTTTAATATAAATTGATGTTGACGAATGAAAAGATGAAGGAGGGAAAGTACTATAAACCGTATTCAAGTTCTTCCCAGAAATGATTTTATTTCGTTTTGTTCAAATGAGCTAAGTCAGATAAATAAATCAAATTTTCGAAAAAAGTACTTTTTATACTAACTGATTCTACATAAAGTGCATTCAGAATAGTTAAAGAGCAACTCCGAATTTTTTTCATAACCGGAGCAGAAAATAGATAGTTTATATTCAAGTAAACTTTAATTGTTTTCCTCAAAATAAAAGGTATAAATGGCAAATGTCTTCCTCTCATTGTAGTTTCGATAGTCTTTGAGAAGAGGTTCAAACTAGGAATTGCAATCCCGATTCCGCGGGATAGAGATCAGTTAGAATCCTGCACCGACTTCCTCGATACTAGTAATTTGGTATTGGGACATCAACCCCGAAGAATAAAATTCATTAACTGTAGTAGTTTCTCTCTTTTAAATAGTTGAAGGTCTAATAATGTTGTCTAAACCACATAGCTTTCCATATCTCCCTCCTCTACCTTCCTCACGTGACTGTTTTCTTAAGTCCATTACTTTAAAGACACATGCTCAGGCGCGACCTACCTGTAATGTTTGCCGAAGCTGATGACTTCGGTGATATTGTGCTAGCTGTGCATTGTGCAATAATTTTTGACACGAAACCCGTGATTAAGTAGTAATTGTAAATTATGTAGACTATAAAACCAAAACATATAAAGTGAAAAATAAGCATAATATATTAAAAAGAACTGCGCTTCTTACAACGCCAGGACTACAACACGAACTTCATCGCCAGAGTGTCACCAATTTTAGAATTGACTTCGACAGTAACTGTTTCTGAGGAGAAATTCAATCACGTTTCTGTGAATGTAAATGCACTACATTATATTAAGCAAAATTGGCAGTTGGAAGATGGAATTAAGTCATTATTTAAAATTTGCATTTGAAAATCGCAATCTAAAGATAATAATGGATACGAGATGACTTATTTTGACATATTTTTGTACGTGATGCGGCAAGGACTAAGAATATATAACTATATTTCAATTTAAAAAATGTTCCAATTTCCCGCCTATTTACAAAGTTCAAATTTCACGCCCGTTTACATTGTAGATATTTGATTTTTTTCCGGAAAAACTAAATTTCTTAGCTGACTTAATATAGAATATTTTTGTACGTGATGCGGCAAGGATTTAGAATATATACCTATATTTCAGTTTAAAAATGTTCAAATTTCCCGCCTTTTTACACTGAAGATATTTGATTTTTTTTTCCCGTGAAAACTAAATTTCTTAGCTGACTTATTTTGGCACATTTTTGTACGTTATGCGGCAAGGATTAAAAATATACAACTATATTTCAGTTTAAAAAAATGTTCGAATTTCCCGCCTACTTACAATGTTCGAATTTTCCGCCTGTTTACATTTTAGATGTTTGATTTTTTTGGGGGAAAACTAAATTTCTTAGCTGACTTATATTGACATATTTTTGTACGTTATGCGGTAAGGATTAAGAGTATATAACTATATTTCAGTTAAAAAATGTTCGAATTTCCCGCGTATTTACAATGTTCGAATTTCAGGCCCGTTTACATTGTAGATATATTTTTCCGGGAAAACTAAATTTCTTAGCTGACATATTTTGACATATTTTTGTACGTAATACGGCAAGGATTAAGAATATATAACTATATTTCAGTTAAAAAAATGTTCGAATTTGACGCATATTTACAATGTTCAAATTTCCCGCCTATTTACATTGTAGATATTTGATTTTTTTCCCCGTGAAAACTAAATTTCTAAGCTGACTTATTTTGGCATATTTTTGTACGCTATGCGGCAAGGATTAAAAATATATAACTATATTTCAATTTAAAAAATGTTCGAATTTCCCGCCTATTTACAATGTTTTAATTTCCCGCCCGTTTACATTGTAGATATTTGATGTTTTTCCGGGAAAACTAAATTTCTTAGCTGACTTATTTTGACATATTTGTGTACCTTATGCGGCAAGGATTAAGAATACATAATTATATTTAAGTCAAAAAAATGGTCAAATTTCCCGCCTACTTACAATGTTCGAATTTCCCGCCTGTTTGCATTTTAGATATTTGACTTTTTCCCGGGAAAACCAAATTTCTTAGTTGACTTATTTTGACACATTTTCGTACGTTATGCGGCAAGAATTAGGAATATATAACTATGTTTTAGTTAAAAAAAATGTTCGAATTTCCAGAATATTTACAATGTTCGAATTCCCCGCCCGTTTACATTGTAGGTATATAATTTTTTTCCGGGAAAACTAAATTTCTTAGCTGACTTATTTAGACATATTTTTGTACGTGATGCGGCAAGGATTAAGAATATATAACTATATTTCAGTTAAAAAAATGTTCGAATTTCCCGCCTATTTACAATGTTTGAATTTCCCGCCCGTTTACATTGTAGATATTTGATTTTTTTCCGGGAAAACAAAATTTCTTAGCTTACTCTTTTTGACATACTTTTGCACGTTATGCGGCAAGGATTAAGAATATATATATATATATATATATATATATATATATATATATATATATATATATATATATATATTTCAGTTTAAAAAAATGTAAAAATGTTCGAATTTCCCCCCCGTTTACGTTGTAGACATTTGATTTTTTTCCGGGAAAACTGAATTTCTTAGCTGACTTATTTTGACATATTTTTGTACGTTATGCGGCAGGGATTAAGAATATATAACTATATTTCATTTGAAAATATGTTCGAATTTCCCGCCTATTTACAATGTTCGAATTTCCCGCCCGTTTACATTGTTGATATTTGATTTTTTTCCGAGAAAACACTAAATTTCTTAGCTGACATATTTTGACTTATTTTTGTACGTGATGCGGCAAAGATTAAAAATATACAGCCATATTTCAGTTTAAAAAAATTTCAAAAATTTCACCTGAAGGAAAACTGCAGTCTCTGGGATGTGATAACTGAGCTGTCTAGCATAATACTCGTATCCATTTTCATATTTTTCGGGTAATCTAGATGACTAAGAGGAATTATTTTGACACATTTTTGTACGTTATGCGGCACAGATAAAGAATATGCGAAAATATTTCAGTTTAAAAAATGTTCGAATTTCTCGCCTATTTACAATTTTCGAATTTCCCGCCCGTTTACGTTGAAGACATTTGATTTTTTTCCGGGAAAACTGAATTTCTTAGCTGACTTATTTTGACATATTTTTGTACGTTATGCGGCAGGGATTAAGAATATATAACTATATTTCATTTGAAAATATGTTCGAATTTCCCGCCTATTTACAATGTTCGAATTTCCCGCCTATTTACAATGTTCGAATTTCCCGCCCGTTTACATTGTTGATATTTGATTTTTTTCCGAGAAAACTAAATTTCTTAGCTGACATATTTTGACTTATTTTTGTACGTGATGCGGCAAAGATTAAAAATATACAGCCATATTTCAGTTTAAAAAAATTTCAAAAATTTCACCTGAAGGAAAAACTGCAGTCTCTGGGATGTGATAACTGAGCTGTCTAGCATAATACTCGTATCCATTTTCATATTTTTCGGGTAATCTAGATGAATAAGAGGAATTATTTTGACACATTTTTGTACGTTATGCGGCACAGATAAAGAATATGCGAAAATATTTCAGTTTAAAAAATGTTCGAATTTCCCGCCTATTTACAATTTTCGAATTTCCCGCCCGTTTACGTTGAAGACATTTGATTTTTTTCCGGGAAAACTGAATTTCTTAGCTGACTTATTTTGACATATTTTTGTACGTTATGCGGCAGGGATTAAGAATATATAACTATATTTCATTTGAAAATATGTTCGAATTTCCCGCCTATTTACAATGTTCGAATTTCCCGCCCGTTTACATTGTTGATATTTGATTTTTTTCCGAGAAAACTAAATTTCTTAGCTGACATATTTTGACTTATTTTTGTACGTGATGCGGCAAAGATTAAAAATATACAGCCATATTTCAGTTTAAAAAAATTTCAAAAATTTCACCTGAAGGAAAACTGCAGTCTCTGGGATGTGATAACTGAGCTGTCTAGCATAATACTCGTATCCATTTTCATATTTTTCGGGTAATCTAGATGAATAAGAGGAACTATTTTGACACATTTTTGTACGTTATGCGGCACAGATAAAGAATATGCGAAAATATTTCAGTTTAAAAAATGTTCGAATTTCCCGCCTATTTACAATTTTCGAATTTCCCGCCCGTTTACGTTGAAGACATTTGATTTTTTTTTTCCCGGGAAAACTGAATTTCTTAGCTGACTTATTCTGACATATTTTTGTACGTGATGCGGCAAAGATTAAAAAATATATAACCATATTTCAGTTTTAAAAACATTTCGAATTTCCCGCCTTTTTACATAGTAGATATTCGATTTTTTTCCCGGGAAAACTAAATTTCTTAGCTGACTTATTTTGACACATTTTCGTAAGTTATGCGGCAAGAATTAAGAATATGTAACTATGTTTTAGTTAAAAAAATGTTCGAATTTCAAGAATATTTACAATGTTCGAATTCCCCGCCCGTTTACATTGTAGATACATGATTTTTTTCCGGGAAAAATAAATTTCTTAGCTGACTTATTTTAACATATTTTTGTACGTGATGCGGCAAGGATTAAGAATATATAACTATATTTCAGTTAAAAAAAAAATGTTCGAATTTCCCGCCTATTTACAATGTTTGAATTTCCCGCCCGTTTACATTGTAGACATTTGATTTTTTTCCGGGAAAACTGAATTTCTTAGCTGACTTATTTTGACATATTTTTTGTACGTTGTGCGGCAAGGATTAAGAATATATAACTATATTTCAGTTAAAAAAATGTTAGAAGTTCCTGCATACTTACAATGTTCGAATTTCCCGCCCGTTTACATTGTAGATATTTGATTTTTTTCCGGGAAAACAAAATTTCTTAGCTTACTCTTTTTGAGATACTTTTGCACGTTATGCGGCAAGGATTAAGAATATATATATATATATATCGAATTTCCCCCCCCCCCGTTTACGTTGTAGACATTTGATTTTTTCCCGGGAAAACTGAATTTCTTAGCTGACTTATTTTGACATATTTTTGTACGTTATGCGGCAAGGATTAAGAATATATAACTATATTTCAGTTGAAAATATGTTCGAATTTCCCGCCTATTTACAATTTTCGAATTCCCCCCCCCCCCCCCCCCCGTTTACGTTGTAGACATTTGATTTTTTTCCGGGAAAACTGAATTTCTTAGCTGACTTATTTTGACATATTTTTGTACGTTATGCGGCAAGGATTAAGAATATATAACTATATTTCAGTTGAAAATATGTTCGAATTTCCCGCCTATTTACAATGTTCGAATTTCCCCGCCCGTTTACATTGTTGATATTTGATTTTTTTCCGAGAAAACTAAATTTCTTAGCTGACATATTTTGACTTATTTTTGTACGTGATGCGGCAAAGATTAAAAATATATAACCATATTTCAGTTTAAAAAAATTCAAAATTTTCACCTGAAGGAGAACTGCAGTCTCTGGGATGATATAACTGAGCTATCCAGCATAATAATCTTATCCATTTTCGCATTTTTCGGTTAATCTAGATGACTAAGCGGACTTATTTTGACACATTTTTGTACGTGATGCGGCAAGGATTACGATTATATAACCATATTTCAGTTTTAAAAAAAATTCGAATTTTCAGCCTTTTTACATTGTAGATATTCGAATTTTGCGGGAAAACTAAATTTCTTAGCGGACTGATTTTGACATATTCTTTTTACTCAATGCGGCAATGATTAGGAATATATAACCATATTTCAGTTTAAATTTTTTTTTTTTTTTAATTATCGCCTGAAGGAAAACTGCAGTTTCTGGGATGAGATAACTGAGCTGTCTGACATATTATTTACCCATTTTTTGCATTTTTCGGATAATCTAGATGACTAAGCGGACTTATTTTGACATATTTCTGTACCTGATGCGGCAAGGATTACGAATATATAACTATATTTCAGTTTAAAAATGTTCAAATTTCCCGCCTTTTTACATTGTAGAGATTTGATTTTTTCCGGGAAAACTGAATTTTTTAGCTGTTTTTATGCAGACATATTTTTGTACGTGATGCGGCAGAGATTAAAAATATGTAACCATATTTCAGTTTTAAAAACATTTCGAATTTCCCGCCTTTTTACATAGTAGATATTCGATTTTTTTCCCGGGAAAACTAAATTTCATAGCTGACTTATTTTGACACATTTTCGTACGTTATGCGACAAGAATTTAGAATATATAACTATGTTTTAGTTAAAAAAATGTTCGAATTTCCAGAATATTTACAATGTTCGAATTCCCCGCCCGTTTACATTGTAGATATATGATTTTTTTCCGGGAAAACTAAATTTCTTAGCTGACTTATTTTGACATATTTTTGTACGTGATGCGGCAAGGATTAAGAATATATAACTATATTTCAGTTAAAAAAATGTTCGAATTTCCCGCCTATTTACAATGTTTGAATTTCCCGCCCGTTTACGTTGTAGACATTTGATTTTTTTCCGGGAAAACTGAATTTCTTAGCTGACTTATTTTGACATATTTCTGTACCTGATGCGGCAAGGATTAAGAATATATAACTATATTTCAGTTTAAAAATGTTCAAATTTCCCGCCTTTTTACATTGTAGAGATTTGATTTTTTTCCGGGAAAACTGAATTTCTTAGCTGTTTTATGCAGACATATTTTTGTACGTGATGCGGCAAAGATTAAAAATATATAACCATATTTCAGTTTTAAAAACATTTCAAATTTCCCGCCTTTTTACATAGTAGATATTCGATTTTTTTTCCCGGAAAAACTAAATTTCTTAGCTGACTTATTTTGACACATTTTCGTACGTTATGCGGCAAGAATTAAGAATATATAACTATGTTTTAGTTAAAAAAATGTTCGAATTTCCAGAATATTTACAATGTTCGAATTCCCCGAGCGTTTACATTGTAGATATATGATTTTTTTCCGGGAAATACTAAATTTCTTAGCTGACTTATTTTGACATATTTTTGTACGTGATGCGGCAAGGATTAAGAATATATAACTATATTTCAGTTAAAAAAATGTTCGAATTTCCCGCCTATTTACAGTGTTTGAATTTCCCCCCCCCCCCCGTTTACGTTGTAGACATTTGATTTTTTCCCGGGAAAACTGAACTGAATTTCTTAGCTGACTTATTTTGACATATTTTTGTACGTGATGCGGCAAGGATTAAGAATATATAACTATATTTCAGTTAAAAAAATGTTCGAATTTCCCGCCTATTTACAGTGTTTGAATTTCCCCCCCGTTTACGTTGTAGACATTTGATTTTTTCCCGGGAAAACTGAATTTCTTAGCTGACTTATTTTGACATATTTTCGTACGTGATGCGGCAAAGATTAAAAATATATAACCATATTTCAGTTTTAAAAAAAATCAGAATTTTCACCTGAAGGAAAACTGCAGTCTCTGGGATGATATAACTGAGCTATCCAGCATAATAATCTTATCCATTTTCGCATTTTTCGGTTAATCTAGATGACTAAGCGGACTTATTTTGACACATTTTTGTACGTGATGCGGCAAGGATTACGATTATATAACCATATTTCAGTTTAAAAAAAAATCGAATTTTCCGCCTTTTTACATTGTAGATATTCGAATTTTGCGGGAAAACTAAATTTCTTAACGGACTGATTTTGACATATTCTTTTTACTCAATGCGGCAATGATTAGGAATATATAACCATATTTCAGTTTAAAATTTTTTTAAAATTATCGCCTGAAGGAAAACTGCAATTTCTGGGATGAGATAACTGAGCTGTCTGACATATTATTTACCCATTTTTTGCATTTTTCGGATAATCTAGATGACTAAGCGGACTTATTTTGGCATATTTTTGTACCTGATGCGACAAGGATTACGAATATATAACTATATTTCAATTTAAAAATTTTCAAATTTCCTGCCTTTTTACATTGTAGAGATTTGATTTTTTTCCGGGAAAACTGAATTTCTTAGCTGACTTATTCTGACATATTTTTGTACGTGATGCGGCAAAGATTAAAAATATATAACCATATTTCAGTTTTAAAAACATTTCGAATTTCCCGCCTTTTTACATAGTAGATATTTGATTTTTTTCCCGGGAAAACTAAATTTCTTAGCGGATCGATTTTGACATATTTTTTTTACTTAATGCGCGAGGGATTTAGAATATATAACCATATTTCTGTTTGAAAAAATTTCAAAATTCCCGCCTGAAGGAAAACTGCAGTCTCTGGGATGTGATAACTGAGCTATCTAGCATAATATTCGTATCCATTTTCACATTTTTCGGGTAATCTAGATGACTAAGAGGAATCTTTTTGCCATATTTTTGTACGTTATGCGGCAAAGATTAAGAATATGTAACAATATTTCAGTTTAAAAAATGTTCGAATTTCCCGCCTATTTACAATGTTCGAATTTCCCACCCGTTTACATTGTTGATATTTGATTTTTTTCCGGGAAAACTAAATTTCTTAGCTGACTTAGTTTGACTTATTTTTGTACGTGATGCGGCAAAGATTAAAAATATATAACCATATTTCAGTTTAAAAAAAATTCAAAATTTCCACCTGAAGGAAAACTGCAGTCTCTGGGATGATATAACTTAGTTATCTGGCATATTATTCGTACCATTTTTTCGCATTTTTCGGTAATCTGTATGACCAAGCGGACTTATTTTATATATTTCTGCACGTGAAGGATTAAAAATATATAACCAGATTTTAGTTTTTTTTTTAAATTTCGAATTTCCCTCCTCTTTACATGGTAGATATTCAATTTCTTTCCGGGAAAACTAAATTTTTTAGCGGACTGGTTTTCACTTATTTTTTTACGCATATCGGCAAGGATTAACAATATATAACCATATTTCAGTTTAAAAAAATTTCAAAATTCCCGCCTGAAGGAAAACTGCAGTCTCTGGGATCAGATAACTGAGCTATCTAGCATAATATTCGTATCCATTTTCTCATTTTTCAGGTAATCTAGATGACTAAGCGGACTTATTTTGACACATTTTTGTACGTGATGCGGCAAGGATTACGAATATATAACCATATTTCAGTTTAAAAAAAATTCGAATCTCCCGCCTTTTTACATTGTAGATATTCGAATTTTGCGGGAAAAATAAATTTCTTAGCGGACTGATTTTGACATATTCTTTTTACTCAATGAGGCAAGGATTAGGAATATATAACCATATCTCAGTTTAAAATTTTTTCCAAATTCTCGCCTGAAGGAAAACTGCAGTCTCTGGGATGAGATAACTGAGCTGTCTGACATGTTATTTACCCATTTTTCGCATTTTTCGGGTAATCTAGATGACTAAGCGGACTTATTTTGACACATTTCTGTACGTGATGCGGCAAGGATTACGAATATATAACTATATTTCAGTTCAAAACTGTTCAAATTTCCCGCCTTTTTACATTGTAGTTATTTGATTTTTTTCTGGGAAAACTGAATTTCTTAGCTGACTTATTCTGACATATTTTTGTACGTTATGCGGAAAGGATTAAGAATATATAACTATATTTCAGTTTAAAAAATGTCCGAATTTCCCGCCTATTTACTTTATTCGAATTTCCCGCCCGTTTACATTATTGATATTTGATTTTTTTTCCCGGGAAAACTAAATTTCTTAGCTGACTTATTTTGACTTATTTTTATACGTGATGCGGCAAAGATTAAAAATATATAACCATATTTCAGTTTAAAAAAATTTCAAAACTCCCGCCTGAAGGAAAACTGCAGTTTCTGGAATGAGATAACTGAGCTGTCTGGCCTATTATTCGTATCCATTTTCGCATGTTTCGCGTAATATAGATGACTTTTGACACATTTTTGTACGTGATGGGACAAGGATTAAGAACATATAACCATATTTCAGTTTAAAAATAAACCGAATTTTCCGATTTTTTACATTGTAGATATTCGACTTTTTTCCGGGAAAACTAAATTTATTTGCGGACTGATTTTGACATATTCTTTCTACTCAATGCGGCAAGGATTAGGAATATATAACCATATTTCAGTTTAAAAAAATTTCAAAATTCTCGCCTGAAGGAAAACTGCAGTCTCTGGGATGAGATAACTGAGCTGTCTGACATATTATTTACCCATTTTTCGCATTTTTCGGGTAATCTAGATGACTAAGCGGACTTATTTTGACATATTTATGTACGTGATGCGGCAAGGATTAGAATATATAACTATATTTCAGTTTACAAATGTTCAAATTTCCCGCCTTTTTACATTGTAGATATTTGATTCCCCCCCCCCTAGAAAACTAAATTTCGTAGCTGACTTATTTTGGCATATTTTTTTACGCACTGCGGCAAGGAGTAAGAATATATAACCATATTTTAGTTTAACAAAATTTCAAAATTTCCACCTGAAGGAAAACAGCATTCTCTGCGATGAGATAACTGAACTGTTTGGCATATTATTCGTATCCATTTTCGCATGTTTCGGGTAATCTAGATGATTAAGCGGACTTATTTAGACATATTTTTGTACGTGATGCGGCATGGATATAAAATATATATCCATATTTCAGTTTAAAAAAAAATCGAATATCCCGCCTTTTTACATTGCAGATATTCGATTTTTTTTTTCCGGGAAAACTAAATTTCTTAGCTGACTTATTTTGACACATTCTTTTTACTAAATGCGGCAAGGATTCTGAATATACGTATAACCATATTTCAGTTTAAAACAGGTTCATTCCAAATGAATATCGAGGCTTTAATGCCTTGTAGTTTGTAGTGAATTGATGCAACTCCTATCACAATCCTGTTCCTTTGGTGGGGTAGTTAGCTGGTAGTGGAAACATAGGATCTTTTATGAACCTCTACAGGTAGAAACTACTACATGAAATCAAATGAAATCCTCGTGAGATCTGGTGAGGAAGACGGTCCTGCGAAAAAAAGCTCCCCGCTCATCGGAGATCCATCCATACGCTTAATACCTGTGGGCAGGGCCGCGCCGTCCCTATGTGCAAGGTTGTGCGTCGCACGACGGCGCCAGAGTCGAATGGGCGCCGAACTCTGTTGGAATAAACTTAAGATGTAGGGGTAAAACTTGAATTTCTTTTAAAAAGAAGTCTTTGATTTAAAAATTTTTAATAGTTACTGCTAATATATCTGCTACCGCCCGCCCCCGCCTCCATCCTATTTCTCTGCTTTTGACTTCTTTTTTTCCTTTTTCTAGTTCGTCTGAAATTAAAAAAGTCTTTAAAATACCACTCCTAATCTCCCCCCCCCCCGAACCATTTTGGAGCATGCCAAATTTCAATTCTAGATCTCCAATCTTTGCAAAATTTCCAGGTAAGGCCCCCGATTTCCAAACAACATCGCTTGAAACTGCTTTCGAAAATCACCTAAAATTTCGCTTTGGGAGCTCTAATTTGGAAAGATTGCCGGCTCTAATGTTACCAAAAATGGTCTTACAATCGCGTTTTTTCGACTTTAAATTTCAGAAAATATTCGGGCAAGGGCCTCCAAACCGCTTTCCCTTAATATTGCAGAAATTTCGTTTTTTGAACAAGACTTAAGAAACAAAATAAGTGGAACTGAACTGTCTTCCTAATATCGCAGACTATTGCTTCCGTTTTTAGGGCTTAAATTTTGAAAAAATTCCAAGGGAGAGCTCCACAACTCCTCTTTCCGTAATTATCTTCAAAGTTGATTACAATCTTTGGAAGTTAAATTTCGAAAAATTGGAGGGAAGAGAAATAAATTGATTTTATCTATTTTTCAAAAAAAAAAAAAAAAAAACGATCGGGGAGATTCCCCAAAATTTCATCCCTTATTCTAACTTCAATAAATATGGCCTAATCACGTTTTAAGGCTTCAACTTCTACAATTTTCCGCGGAGCCCCTCGTACCTTTTCTTCCCACGAAAAACAATCTAAAATTGCGTTTTGAAACTACAAGCTTCAAAGTTTTTCCGGGGAGAACCCCCGTACTCTCTTTTTAAAGGATTTTTTTTTTTTTTACAATGTGCCCCGTAAAAATATTTTTTAGTAGCACCACTGCTCCTGTTGTCATGTTTTGACGAGAATAAAAGATTTATCAATTATTCATCACTTAGAAATTAGTTAGATATTCAAAGAGGCGTTCACAAGGTATTTAAAATATTTTCTTTTTTCAAAACGCATTATTAGCATACCAGAGGAGCTGCTGAACTCAAAATAATTTCGAGATATGAAGTAAAAACATACACTATATTCCAAATTTAAACATTCAAACATTTTTTTAATAAATTAAATGCCAAACGTATTCTTTTTCATTTTATATCTGTCTACAAAACCTGTCTACCAGGTGTTTACTATATTTTCCTCGAAAGTCAGTGTGTAAAGGCGCTCGATCAAAAGACATTTGCACGACGGCGCCAATCAGGGTTGGCGCGGGCCTGCCTGTGGGGGGTTCATTAAGGATTGTGTGTACGTATCTCTAGCATCAGCTGACCTTCTCCACCTATGAAACATAACTGAAGTAACTGTGCAATAATGGGGTCGTTTCTAACATTTTAAAAGTATTTTTTTTGAAAGAGCATGCTTAAAAACATAGAACCTCTGACCATTTTTTTAAATAATTTCTTTAATTTAATTTTTTAAAAAATTACTTATATAAATCGGTGCTGTTTCATCGTTTAACGCTGACATCACAAATGATGAAATGCCATTCACTGTTGCCATTCACGGTCCAAAATATTAAATACGCGTTTTTACTGACGTGTATTGGCAACAATATGGTTGATAGCAGTGTTGAGCGCAATTTTAATTCGCTTCTTGATTATCATAACGTGGAAATGTGGTAGAACGATGCGCCATAGTGCATCATATGTGACGTCATAAAGACCACGCTTTGTTTTCAAAATTGGACATTTTAAAAAGTTAATTAAAAAATAACTGTTGGGAAAATGAAATTATTTTCTGAGTCCATGCTATTATTATTTTTTGCTTATTCTATCAATTTCAGTGCCAAAAAATACTACTTTTGACTAAAACAAACAACCCCATTGCACCAAAGACCAAACAAGGTTCGGGAAGAACTAGGTTATCGACTTGATGTGCGCTGTCAGACGTTAAGTGCGCTCATTGCGTACTTGAAAGTTTATAAATGCTTGATTTACTCTTTCATGTCATTTCGTATACAACATTAAAACCTCCATATTTATTTAGAAACACCTGCAATGTGACACATACTTGTTCCTTATATTTAAATAAAGAAATAACCCGGATTTTTTTTCAAATTTAGATAATATTTAAATTATTAAATTATAATATTTAATAATATTAAAATTATACTCTAAATTTAAAAACTCCGGAAATAAAGACATAGTATATCACATCTCTCTCTCTCTCAGTGAAAATCTATTGAGCAAATTATGTTATATTATTGTTATTTTTTTAAAAATAAACGTGCCAATACATTCAATTTCTGGTTTTGACTCATTTCAAGTGCAGTCGTAAGAACGGGTTTGCATTTTTAACCAAATTCTAAAAAGGAAGAAATTTTCGATTCGCTGAAATCTTTTTTTTTTTAATTTACATTTCTCAATTACTCAAAGATGATAGGATCTTGGAAAAAATGAAGAAACTCTTTAAATCTTCAACGCATAGTCAAAGTAATGTCATTTGCTTGCTCATAGCGTCTCACTTATGGTTTCACGTCATTTTAACTGCTGTTTTTGCACCTACTTCAAAAATTAAGCTTAAAAGTAGTATCTATGGTTATCCAAGAATAAAATTAAATTTTAGAGTAATTTTCAGTAGCGAAATTGAAGTCGGCTCTTTTTTTTTTAATTTTTAGAAGTACTGTTTTTGATTTTATGAAGTTAATATCACTAAAGAAAGACGCAATAAAACTATTTTTTTGTCAGGTTGAAAAGTCCCCCCCCCCCCTTAAAATCAATTATTTTCATGGACAAAACTTCGGGACACATTTTATAATCACTATAGTAAGATTTTACAGAAAGTTCTTTGTTGGCCACTTGAACGCCATTAACAAAGTCATTTGCGTTAAAAAGGCGGGATGCTTTTCGGAGAAGTACTCTATTAACTTTGAAGGATTAGACGTAATTCTATTTAATGGAACACTTAATTAAATAATATCACTTAGTTTTGGAAAAGAATCAGTGATAAGATCATAAATGTCGCCATTGTATTGGATACATTCTTGTAAAATAGGTATTGAGGGGGTACTTAAGATTGCCATCGCAGTAATGGCTACTTGTCAGGTAGTTATTTTCGTTAGATTTATGTTGTTTTAATATATAAGTAAATAGTAAAGCAAGTTAGGTCTTTAATTGTGTACAAGTATTTTTTTAACTGCAAGATCTTGAAAGAAAGTTTTACAAAACACATTTTTGCATAACCTTATAAAACTTTTTTTTACAATAAATATTTACATTGCTAACAATCATAATATAATAAAAAGTCACGAAGCCGAAATTTTACAAGATTTTTTTGAAAAGGTTTTGTTATTATTTAAAAAATGCTATACTTTAGAATTTTTTTAACATAAAATAACGCTTGATTCTTTAGAGGAGCAAATATTTATCCATAAAATTACAATATGTTTGCTGTGTAAATAAAATAATATAATTATTAATTTTTAAAATATACTAATATTTGTCAAAAAAAATAAGATGCTTTTTTTTTGTAAACGTGGAGCCATATTAGTTTTTGTTTCTCCCCTAGTAAATTAGTTAAATCAAGAAATATTTTGCATGGTTTTTTGCTAATGGAGCAGATTTTTACAATAATAACGTTATGTTTGAAATATTGTGCACGATTTGCATCTGTAAGGACTGTCTTTCCTTCCTTTCGGTCCTCCAACTTCTGTATGTTTTATTCGCGTTCCTACAAAGTCATTCTTTGTTTTATCATGAAAATCAACTTTTTTTCAATTGAGATTTAGTTGAAAAAAATACATTAGAGGAACATCGTTTTGACAACGCTTAATTTGATTATGAGAATACTGCCGTGAGAAGGTAAAACGCAGTGTCTGCAAAAATACAGTATACTCCCGATTTTCCGTGTGCGGATTATCCGGTTTGTGGATTATCCGTGCATCATTTCGGAATCACACTTTTCTAAAGCTTCGATGATGTTATCGATAATATCGGTAACAGCATTCAGGAAGTTAAAGAAATCAAAGGTTTCGAATCAGTTGACTCTGAAAATGTTGAAGAGTGGTTTAAAAGTGACGAATGTGATTTAGGATTTCAATGTCTAACTGACGGAAACATCATTGAACTTGTTACTGAATCAAACACAAGTGATGATACCGAAAACGAAGAATATGGAGAAAATACAATTTCACATTCTACTGTTCTATAATCTGTGGAACATTTATTGGATTATATGAGTGAAAAAAGTTACGATTACGGAGAAATAATTGCAGTAAGAAAAATTCGTACGGACATACACAACAATTTAAACAAACAAAGAAAACAAAAATGTATCACCGATTTTTTTTTAAGCAATACATTTCGAAGAAAAGTTCCTGGTTTGTGTGAGTATATATATTATTTAGTTTTTTTCTGATTTCCCCTTAAATAGTTACCCTGCATATTCCTTAAACGATTTTTCGGATTATCCGTGTTATTCGATTATCCATGCTACGCCGCCCGGTGATTAGCACGGATAATCGGGAGTATACTGTAAGTTTTTGAGATGTTTATAGAAATGCGTTTTGTATTTCATACTAGCAATGAGGAAATGTTGTAATTTGACGTTTTTTTTTTTCTTTTGAACTACCACGAAAACCAAATAAGCAAGCTTGCACAATAAAGCTGAAGTACAATAGGTGGCAAAAATGCAAAGAAAAAAAGTACAGCGCTTTACTTGCTCACGGCAGTATAATTTGTAAAATGTTTATAAAACGGGGCATGCTTTTGCTTTGATATTGAAATGTTTATTTAAGTAGAAGCATATATCACAATTTTAACTGTCACAGTACACATAAATAACTTACATACGCTTTAAGCATTTTTAAAAGAAACTTATCCATATAAATTGAACTGACAGGTGTTTTCATACATTTACAATGTAGAAGCAGGCAATTTAATCCTCAATTTTCTGATGGGAGAAAAGCATCAGATTTTGGAAACCAATTAAAAATATCATGATACATTAATATGACGAAAATTCAAATTGTCCGGAAATTCTTCATATACCACAGAAAATGTAAAGATACAATTGAAGTTGAAATGAATTCAATGAGCATAACTTGCATTTAAATATTTAGGTGTTAACAATTAAAGTTTCTAAAAGACAGTAGATCTGTTTTTATTCTTTCAAAGAGGAAAAACCTTTTTATGTTTCTTGATTAAGCATTTTCGCACAGCATTACACCAATTCGAGTCATTAACAGTGACGTAATAAACAATAAAATAGTAAAACTGCGAATTCGATCTGATAAAACTATTTTAAGAACACAAAAATAAACATTCCAAATAAAGAATTACGTTTAAAAAGAGTTTCAAATATTTGTTACATTAAACACATAAGGAACTTTTAATTCAGCTCTTTTCGTTATTTTTCAGTCCAAATTCCGTTTAGAAGATATATATTCTGAAAAAAAAAATATATATTAAACATCACATCGATACATTGTTTCCGATGTAATTGGAACTCATCTTTGTTCTAAGAAGCAATGTAAAGAAAATGCTCGCTTCAAATGTAAAGAAAAATAATCAGTTTTAATTAAAATATTTTTCTTATTGAAATAACTTGATACTCGTCGTTTTTAATTAAATGCATAGAATTTTCTCTAGTGCAAGTTTTCACCTAAGGCATAGGAACAAGACTGTATTTTTAACTTTTTGAGCAACTTCTTTTAACATTCATTTAAAAAAGAAATTTAAGCGATAGTTGGAAGTTTTAGAACCCGATTTAGAAATTTTGAATACACCCTCTGCAATTTTCCCCAAGTAGTTAGAACGCGGTGAGCTTGGGAAATTCCCACAAAAAGGTAAAAGCTTAAGCATGCTACTGTTTGATCACGGATTGTATGTAATTTGACAATCGGCCAAGTAAAGACGATTCCATCTGAATGAACCTAGGAGGGGAGTAGGGAAAAATAACGATGGGATTTTGATGAACGCGTTTTGTTATGTCACTAGTGCCTTATTCATTTATTGCATTCTCAAAAATTAAATAAGGGAAAACAAAAAATAGTTACCATGGAAACAACAGAAAGGAAATAAAGTACTTTCATTTCGTTCAGGAACGTAAAAGCAAAATGGTAAGCTCAAAACTTTGTTGAAAATAAATAAAACAATTAATTTTTGCTGTGAGAATATACAATCGAATATACTTTAGATTTAAAAAATGTTGCTGTGAGCAAAGTTTCATTTTTACAAAACTAAGGCTAAATAATAGAGAGGCAAAAGTGCACATCTGAAACAAACCAACTAACATCCCTATAAACTTATAGATACGTCCATTTCCACCTATAAACCGGATATTAGTCTTTCCATGTAATCGATAGTCAGACAGTATTTTAAACTGACGAACACAATTTTTAGTTCAATGCAGTTATTTTGATACAATCGTAAGAAACATTAAGATTCGTCTTTAAAAGATGCTTTAGAATAAAATGGGTACTTTGAAATCGGTTTGAGTTAAAATACACATAAAATGTTCGTTTAAGTTAGATGAGGTCTACATGCAATATGTTGAAGAAGAAAGAAAACACATTCATGTATTTTCAATAATACTTACAGCACAAATTTCTTCAACACAAAGTTAAAATAGAACATACGCATGCATAGATACACTCACATGCAATATATATTTATATCCTATCCACGATTATCATTTAAACAAAACCGAACCGGGTACACATTTATGCGTTCGCAATAAACTTTTATAAATCTATGCATTTCTCGCGCTGCTTTTGAAAGCGTACATAAAACAAGAATCCTCTCACATAAGCACAAAAGATGTTGATGAAACTAGTGCACTTAATTTAAGGAGAAAGATGAAATCTCCTCATGAATATGCATATCAAGAACTTTGTCTTAGCCAACCAGGGTCGTTAGGGAATTCTAAAACAGCGCGGAAGTAATCTTCGGCAAAACTCTTGTTTCCAGAGGCGGTATGATGGCTGTAGGATATTGTTTCCTCTAAAAGTATTCACATAAGAATCAATGGCTTTAAATATGATGTTTTGATCTAATAAAGATCTGGATGTCTTCCATTGGTTTATTATACAATTCTGTATTGATTAAAAAAGTTTTCAAAGGTTTATATTTCCTGAGCGCTGGTTAAGTTATAGTGAGATATATATTTCGGATTTTCACAGCGCCAAAAACAATGTAATGCTTCTGTTTTGTTTAAATGCAGTACGTGTCCTAATATTTCGTGGTTTTATTTTGTTAATAATCAGATGAAAAAAAAGTCATTCATAAATATTTTGTTGATTTATTTCTTTTCTTTTTGTTAGTTTAGTACATCTTAAGAAACGTTTTAAGGAAATAATCAAAGTATTTACCTGTTAGTCAATAAACAAACCCCAGTAAATATTAAAACATGTCTTTTTTTCTAGTAAGGTTTCAAGAAAAGTCATCTAAAACTAAGTGAGCTTAATTTATCGTATACCAGCATTTATTTTCTCAAATAAGATCAACATTATCTCGATTAGGTATGGTTACATTTTATTTAAAAAACACGTTCTTCACAGCAAAAACTGATTTTTAAAATCAACTTGAGAAGCAAGAAACGCTTGCAAAAAAATAATAGAATAGAATACAATATTCCGTTCACATTCTCAAAAAGGAAAGCTTTTTCTCAGTAAATACTAATAGTTTGCTTTCTATTAGGAGCATTCCAAACTCAGTATTTTTGTCCAATGTTTTGATAAACAATTTTACGAGAAATGAATGTCGGACAGTCCGAGTTAAGAATTTATGAAATTAGAGCGAGGAAGAGCAATTTATGTAACTATATATTAATCGATCTGACACTTGATTCCTATTATATATTATGTATTGACATTCTGTCTGCAAGTCTGTTTTTTAATTAGTTAACAAATTATTATTTTTTTTTGCTTTATCAGCCAAAACTGCAAAGTTTATAAAAACTGTTTGAAATTCAAGCTTAATTATGAACTATATATCGTTTAGAGTTAGCTACACTTAAACTAGTATTTTGAAATAAACAAAAAAAAAAATCGACAATTGACATAAGTATACAGTTTATTAAATTTAGAGTAAATTGTTGATTAAGAACTGCTGAAAAATCGCAAATGGATATAGCTTTTTGAAAAATTAAACCTTCAATTTTGAATAACTAGGAAAAGATTTTAGACTTTTCACCAACTTTTAGACTTTTAGAGGACTTTTAAGCATTACTGCGGAAGAAATAGTATTTAGCATAATTAGAAAAAAAAATTAAACGCATTAACACAATAATTGAGTATTAATGCATTAAATATCATTAGTATATAAAAAATAGTCATTAGTTAAATCCATTGTTTCAGCTCCACCAGCACGCTGTTCTTATGATTGATAAGCAATCTACTCATGCTTCATAAGAAATACGCACAACTTCTTGGTAGGCGCACATGATGAATTTGGTTTCCTTCATCAACTACGAATGCAATTTTTATGCTGCTGGAGTATAACGCTTGATGGAGGAAAGCGCATAAAGAAATATCTGAGATAAAGGCTTTCTCAGCTTCTCGGACGACAGGTGATGCATCAAACGGCAAACTCTAAAGCTGCTGTCAGAGTATGTTTAAACGAAACTTTAGAAAAATATGGAAGCTCGAATAACCCTGAGCAGCAAATAATGAAGTTTGTGAAAAGAAAGTTTCGTAATTTTTGAGAAAAATAATTTTTAAATATATTTTGAAGAAATGTTAAAGTAATTAAAGTAGTGAAGGAAGAAGAAACGTAAGCTTAAAAATATATTGCAATTACTAGTAGTGCAATCTGTCTAAGCTCGAAGGTGTAAAATATCTTGTTGAAGTATTTAGCGTGGAATGTTACGGGAATCGGAAATAAAATCAGATGGGCTTAGTTCTAGGCAGTATTTCAGACAAAATTTAGCGTTTTTAAAGTACAAAAAGTAAAAAAAAAAATGAAGTATCGAACGAGATTGATCATTAAAAAATGATAAAATCGAATATGCATTGTATGATGGTTCAAAAATAGTACAAAACGTTGGAGAAAATAAAGAAGTTTCTCGAAATGTATTAAAGCTGCATGATTAGCAGAAACGTATTAATATCTTGCAAAAGGCTAATCCTTGATTTGAACTGCAATCATGTTATTGAGATAAGTGTAAAAAAGGTAGTGGTATGCTAACTAAAAGTTTTCAACATCATGTCACTGCTAAAGTTAATAGGATAGTTACGATTAATAACAACAATTTGTAAATTTTATCTAACAGTTTCGGAACAGTACAACAAACAACGGGGATATTTTACTTCGATGGGTTCAAAAACCGTGATAACATATACATTTACTTACATAATACTTGAAAACAAACTTTCTCAATAATATTGTTCACAGTACGTCAAAATAAATTTTTAATAGTTCAGCAGGCTGGAAATATCTAGACAGAAAATAAATTGCTTTTGTCTCACTCTTTCCTACACATATATATATACATAAACATAATTTTTCATTCGCCTTTTACTTCATTTTGCACTTTCTTTCAAAAAATATATTCTCTAATACGTTTTTGCTTTTACTTATAATTAGTGAGAATTTAGAGCCTAAAAGACCACAAAGAAAGCAGTAATTTTCTTTTTTGCTATAACTGAAAACATGTACTTATGTATTTTAGCTACATAGTATCATTCGGAATAATGATAGGGTTTTAAGCCAGAAATGAATTGAAGAACTAAAGACATACCAACCCGCATTTAGATAAGACACGTTCGAAAACAGCTTTTTTATCCCACCCCCCCTCTTTAACAATGCAAAAGAAAAACCCTATGCAAAACATACTAACGCATGAATTCCTCTCTGTGTATGAGTTTTGCTTAGAATATGCAGAACAAAATACGGGCAAACTTCCAAATCAAAGAACATAAAAATAAAAAAAGGCACTTCATACTTTTTCCAATCTAAAAAGTAGTGCTACACCACGTATTTCAATACACTTTTAATTAAGGAAGATCATTAACACCTAAAACTATAGATAACAACATTGATTTTACATTGTTTTTAACGATTGTACTATTTCATATGCTTTATTGCAGTATGCTGTAATGTTTTTATTCTCTACTCAACTACAAGCTCTGTTTTTTACCTTAAAGAAAAACTGCTATTTGTGCTTTAATATTTGCCTGTTCAATAATATATCTGTTATTGTATTATGTGTATATATGTTTATACAATGGTTGAAGGAAACCTTGAAACTTTTCTGGTAACCAATACAAACAGTTTAAACAAAGTCATATTATACTCAATTACAATTCCAAAGAAATTGATTTAAATTCAAAGCTGTCAATTTAGTTTAGGCTATATGATTCCTACATCTTTTGGAGACTTTAATATTAGAAATAATAATTGTATTTTCAGTCAATACTTAAACTCCTAGTGAGTTACGAGATCGGAGAGTAAAAACTGAGGAGACCAGTGAAAATTTTTCAAGATGTACTAAAGGAAGATAAGATTTTCTAAAAACTCATTAAGAAGCTTTTCTGGGGAAAAAAACGGAAACTATTCAGTGCTTTGATTTGTCTGTCGTCTGTTTGCCAAATCAGGCAGATTTAAAAAAGTTGAAGGTCTTTCAACATTTTTCTTTAATATTTAACACCTTTGAAAATTTCTTAAAGTACTTACTTTTATTTTTTTACTCAAAAAATATCAGAAATAGAAAGAAATTATGAGTTTTGTTGTCACAAAATGTAAAAAAAAAAAAAAAAGGTTTTCTCCAAATATTTAAAACAAATAGCAATAAAAATAAATAAACGAAGTGAACAACCTTGAAAACGAATTCAAACTTTTATTGTTACTTTGTGGTACAAGGAATTTTACTCATTTCAAATAAGTACAGAGGTCAAAAATCAAATATATATATATATATATATATATATATATATATATATATATATATATTAGAATTGATGAATGTATTTCAACTTCTAGTTTGGCAATGCTTGAGGTGCATGCCGTTTTTTAAAATGCCTACTTGATACATCACCTGTCTCTTGATATGCAGGAAAATGCAGGAAAATCCTTTATCGGAGAAATTTATATGTTAGCCTTCATTCAATATTATGGAAATTGCACTTCAGTGGATGGAGTGTGTGCAATTAATCATCCCCGACGAAAACTACACTCATAAATTTCATTTGTTACATTTTCAACAAAAATCGTCGTATTGTAGTACGTTTTATATATTTTTAAGTTTGTGTTTGAAGTAAAAAAAATAATAAGAAGAAACGGGAACAAGCTTTAAAATATGAATCCAATTTATCTGTAACATTGTTGGATTCAAAACACAAATTCTGCTGAAATAAAGAAACAAGTAAAACAAATTAAAACGATTTTTTTTTTGAACTTATTAACTATAGCCAGACGCTGATAATTATTAAAAACCAAATGTTAGCCTTTACTTAAAACACTTCATATTTTTGAAGAATATCTTTTAGAACTAATTTGAAACAATTATGATGCCAAAATGTAAAAACTGCGTTCCATTTGATTAAAAAAAAAAAAAAAAAATGAAAACAAATTTAAACGATTTGGAAACATTTACTTACGTGAAGTAGTTGTGCAAAAAGTTAATTAAAGCACAGAAAAAAAAAAGCTCAAATGAATGAAGTTTTTTTTCTTCTAATTTTTAGCATTGTGCAGCAATATTACCCTATTTCAATTTATACATTTAAATGTTTTATAAACTTTAATGTTTTCTACTGGGGATTAGAAAAAAAAGACACACTTACTTAGAGTAGGGAATACGTAAAGTGAGAATCGTACCTAAGATTATTAAAAAATAAAACTTAATATTATCAAATATTTTAATTTTGCAAGCTCATTTTTTTAATAATAATGCAGCAATTTGACTTCAAGGTAATTACAGGAATTAATTTTTCCCTTTTTTTAAAGAAACTAGTTTAAGCAAATTTTTTATTCTATATTTGCCTCAAGAAGTTGAAATCTTCATCAAATGAAAGAATGAAATAATTTTAAAGAAATGAGAAATATTTTGACAAACTAAGTAGGGTAATGTGGGACAAAGTGAAATGGTTATGATAACTTACTTTTTAAAAATGAACAATTTAGAAATTTGTTCTGAAAATTCCGGCACATAACGGAAGAACAATGTATTCGAATTATAACTTGAATGAAAGCATATGTTTTCACTTTTTACGGTAAATTTGTTCCTCCACAAAAGGTGGACATTTTTCACTTCTTTTTTTCATGGAGCAAAGTGAAAATTAAAGTATTTTTCGACTGAACTATTTTATATACGATTATAAAAGATATTTTTTATAAAAGAAAAGAGTAAATAAAAGAATAATTGATTATATGAAAATAAAATGAAAATAATAAACGAATAAATAAAAATGCGTGTGTGTTAATATTTGAGAAAAATAAATCAGTTACTAAAATATTTTCAGTAAGTTTTAGTAAGTAAGCTTGAGTGCTGATAAGCACGAAACTTCAGTCTTAGGATGGAATGACTGAGTTGGCGGTGCTTTTTAAGTAGTTATTAAAATCGTTAATGAATGAGAAAATAAGTGAATGAATGAATAAATAAGGAATTATTAATGAAGAAAAGTAAATGAAAAAATAATGAATGAATAATTAATTGATTTGACAAAAGATTGAATAAGTTAATAAAATGAAATATTTCAATTTGCCCCATCCACTTAGCTCCGCATGCACTTGACTAATCGTGAGAAATATTGAAAATGCAAATAAACTTACTATAAAACAAATTCATACTGCAATGAATGTTACTATATCTTAATTAATAGTTTAAATGTTAATACTAACAAGAATTTTACGATTTAATGACAACAAAAATAAATTTTGACGAAAACAAAATATTACAATACGAGTATCAGTTCTTTGGAAATTGCTTGTATTATCATAGTCTTCGATTTTAGAGGTAATTTTTCTTGACTGAAGCAGACTACTTGTGTTACTACATGGTTAAAATATAACTAGATAGGTGGCGCTAAAAGCATAGTAAATGTTTCATCATTTCACTTTTCCCCGCTATTTTTCTTTGCCCAATATTTCCCTACTAAAAATAATCTAAGAATGTTCAACTTAGGTTTTTCAAAAATTATTATAAGAAGTTAGAAATTGAAATCGTTTTGAAAATATGTTTTTATTTCCTAATATGTTCTTACTTTTAGACCTTATCGCATTTTTTTTGCTATTATATCAAGGTGCTCGAGTGGAAATTTTACCAAAAAAAAAAAAAAAAGGACGCTCATCTACATCTAGGCGAACAATAGGACAAATTTGCCCCAAAACGCCTTAATTTTATCGTCACATGTTTTTGTAATCTCTGCTAAAAATAAAGCATAATGTATGTTGTAATGTCTTGTTTGCGCAGCTGCATTCCAACCTTGCATTTGAACTTAAATGTTATTTAATTGAAGCTCATGCGCAGCAAAAATGTCTGTTTGTATTCTAAAGTAAACAACTATTTGGTGTATAATTCTGCAGTGAGCAGGTAAACGGCGGAGAAGCAAAGATGAGTTTTTGAGATATTTGAAGAAATGTGTGTTGTCAAAGCTAACAATAGGGAAATATTGAGATTATACGTTTTTTCCCGCTCC